>NW_025745984.1:37500-87500 GCF_021184085.1 Oncorhynchus gorbuscha | reverse complement strand
CCTCTAGCAACAGGATCAGCTGTACCCCCTCTAACACCAGGGTCATCTGTACCCCTCTAACACCAGGGTCAGCTGTACCCCCTCTAGCAACAGGATCAGCTGTACCCCTCTAACACCAGGGTCATCTGTACCCTCTAACACCAGGGTCAGCTGTACCCTCCAACACCAGGGTCAGCTGTACCCTCTAACACCAGGGTCAGCTGTACCCCCTCTAGCACCTGTACCCCTCTATCACCAGTGTACTCTCAAATGTTGTGTTTTGCCATCATTGTAAGCCTGCCACACACACACACACACACACACACACACACACACACACACACACACACACACACACACACACACACACACACACACACACACACACACACACACACACACACACACACACACTATAGGATACATTTATTAAACATCAGAGTGTTTTTGTCACAACCCGGCTCGTGGGAATTGACAAAGAGCTCTTATAGGACCAGGGCACAAATAATAATATTATAATAATAATCAATAATTTTGCTCTTTACATAAGTACGTGGATGCAAAGGGCATCAGTGTCTTAACAGCGCGATTTGCCAAGGCAGGATACTCTGAGCGCAGCCCTATACAGAAATCTGGCGGTGGCTTCTGATTTAAATCACATTTTCACAGAACCGCTTGTTGTAAAAGCCAACGCTAGCCAACCTCTTCTGTATAGAACTCAACTACCCGGTCGCATTCACAGGTTGTATCACTTTTTCACTTCATTTCATTACAGTACAACGGTTTGATTTGTTTGATCGTAGCTAGCTACTTAGCTAGCTACATAGCCGTCTTTGTATCAAAGATAATTGTGTAGTCTAGAGCGATTTTCTAGATTCGCTAGCCATCTATTGTCGTTCTTTTAACGCAACGTAACGTAAACAACACTGCTAGCTAGCCTGCTAGCCCCCGAATAGCAACACTGCAGAAACTATTACACTCAACGGAACGACTTGATTAGTGTAGTGTCAACAACGCACCCACTGCCAGCTGGCCTACTTCAGCAGTACTGTATCATTTGAATCATTTTAGTCAATAAGATTCTTGCTACGTAGCTTAACTTTCTGAACATTCGAGACGTGTAGTCCACTTGTCATTCCAATCTCCTTTGCATTAGCGTAGCCTCTTCTGTAGCCTGTCAACTATGTGTCTGTTTATCCCTGTTCTCTCCTCTCTGCACAGACCATACAAACGCTCCACACCGCGTGTCCGCGGCCACCCTACTCTGGTGGTCCCAGCGCGCACGACCCACGTGGAGTTCCAGGTCTCCGGTAGCCTCTGGAACTGCCAATCTGCGGTCAACAAGGCAGAGTTCATCTCAGCTCTATGCCTCCCTCCAGTCCCTCGACTTCTTGGCACTGACGGAAACATGGATCACCACAGACAACACTGCTACTCCTACTGCTCTCTCTTCGTCCGCCCACGTGTTCTCGCACACCCCGAGAGCGTCTGGTCAGCGGGGTGGTGGCACCGGGATCCTCATCTCTCCCAAGTGGTCATTCTCTTTTCTCCCCTTACCCATCTGTCTATCGCCTCCTTTGAATTCCATGCTGTCACAGTTACTAGCCCTTTCAAGCTTAACATCCTTATCATTTATCGCCCTCCAGGTTCCCTCGGAGAGTTCATCAATGAGCTTGATGCCTTGATAAGCTCCTTTTCCTGAGGACGGCTCACCTCTCACAGTTCTGGGCGACTTTAACCTCCCCACGTCTACCTTTGACTCTTTCCTCTCTGCCTCCTTCTTTCCACTCCTCTCCTCTTTGACCTCACCCTCTCACCTTCCCCCTACTCACAAGGCAGGCAATACACTCGACCTCATCTTTACTAGATGCTGTTCTTCCACTAACCTCACTGCAACTCCCCTCCAAGTCTCCGACCACTGCCTTGTATCCTTTTCCCTCTCGCTCTCATCCAACACCTCCCACACTGCCCCTACTGGATGGTATCGCGCCGTCCCAACCTTCGCTCTCTCTCCCCGCTACTCTCTCCTCTTCCATCCTATCATCTCTTCCCTCCGCTCAAACCTTCTCCCACCTATCTCCTGATTCTGCCTCCTCAACCCTCCTCTCCTCCCTCTCTGCATCCCTTGACTCTCTATGTCCCCTATCCTCCAGGCCGGCTCGGTCCTCCCTCCCGCTCCGTGGCTCGATGACTCATTGCGAGCTCACAGAACAGGGCTCCGGGCAGCCGAGCGGAAATGGAGGAAAACTCGCCTCCCTGCGGACCTGGCATCCTTTCACTCCCTCCTCTCTACATTTTCCTCCTCTGTCTCTGCTGCTAAAGCCACTTTCTACCACGCTAAATTCCAAGCATCTGCCTCTAACCCTAGGAAGCTCTTTGCCACCTTCTCCTCCCTTCTGAATCCTCCGCCCCTCCCCCCCTCCTCCCTCTCTGCAGATGACTTCGTCAACCATTTTGAAAAGAAGGTCGACGACATCCGATCCTCGTTTGCTAAGTCAAACGACACCGCTGGTTCTGCTCACACTGCCCTACCCTGTGCTCTGACCTCTTTCTCCCCTCTCTCTCCAGATGAAATCTCGCATCTTGTGACGGCCGGCCGCCCAACAACCTGCCCGCTTGACCCTATCCCCTCCTCTCTTCTCCAGACCATTTCCGGAGACCTTCTCCCTTACCTCACCTCGCTCATCAACTCATCCCTGACCGTTGGCTACGTCCCTTCCGTCTTCAAGAGAGCGAGAGTTGCACCCCTTCTGAAAAAACCTACACTCGATCCCTCCGATGTCAACAATTACAGACCAGTATCCCTTCTTTCTTTTCTCTCCAAAACTCTTGAACGTGCCGTCCTTGGCCAGCTCTCCCGCTATCTCTCTGAATGACCTTCTTGATCCAAATCAGTCAGGTTTCAAGACTAGTCATTCAACTGAGACTGCTCTCCTCTGTATCACGGAGGCGCTCCGCACTGCTAAAGCTAACTCTCTCTCCTCTGCTCTCATCCTTCTAGATCTATCGGCTGCCTTCGATACTGTGAACCATCAGATCCTCCTCTCCACCCTCTCCGAGTTGGGCATCTCCCGGCGCGGCCCACGCTTGATTGCGTCCTACCTGACAGGTCGCTCCTACCAGGTGGCGTGGCGAGAATCTGTCTCCTCACCACGCGCTCTCACCACTGGTGTCCCCAGGGCTCTGTTCTTGGCCCTCTCCTATTCTCGCTATACACCAAGTCACTTGGCTCTGTCATAACCTCACATGGTCTCTCTTATCATTGCTATGCAGACGACACACAATTAATCTTCTCCTTTCCCCCTTCTGATGACCAGGTGGCGAATCGCATCTCTGCATGTCTGGCAGACATATCAGTGTGGATGACGGATCACCACCTCAAGCTGAACCTCGGCAAGACGGAGCTGCTCTTCCTCCCGGGAAGGACTGCCCGTTCCATGATCTCGCCATCACGGTCGACAACTCCATTGTGTCCTCCTCCCAGAGCGCCAAGAACCTTGGCGTGATCCTGGACAACACCCTGTCGTTCTCTACTAACATCAAGGCGGTGGCCCGTTCCTGTAGGTTCATGCTCTACAACATCCGCAGAGTACGACCCTGCCTCACACAGGAAGCGGCGCAGGTCCTAATCCAGGCACTTGTCATCTCCCGTCTGGATTACTGCAACTCGCTGTTGGCTGGGCTCCCTGCCTGTGCCATTAAACCCCTTCAACTCATCCAGAACGCCGCAGCCCGTCTGGTGTTCAACCTTCCCAAGTTCTCTCACGTCACCCCGCTCCTCCGTTCTCTCCACTGGCTTCCAGTTGAAGCTCGCATCCGCTACAAGACCATGGTGCTTGCCTACGGAGCTGTGAGGGGAACGGCACCTCAGTACCTCCAGGCTCTGATCAGGCCCTACACCCAAACAAGGGCACTGCGTTCATCCACCTCTGGCCTGCTCGCCTCCCTACCACTGAGGAAGTACAGCTCCCGCTCAGCCCAGTCAAAACTGTTCGCTGCCCTGGCCCCCCCCCAATGGTGGAACAAACTCCCTCACGACGCCAGGACAGCGGAGTCAATCACCACCTTCCGGAGACACCTGAAACCCCACCTCTTTAAGGAATACCTAGGATAGGTTAAGTAATCCCTCTCACCCCACCCCCCCTAAGTTTTAGATGCACTATTGTTAAGTGACTGTCCCACTGGATGTCATAAGGTGAATGCACCAATTTGTAAGTCGCTCTGGATAAGAGCGTCTGCTAAATGACTTAAATGTAAATGTAATGTAAATGTAATTTCGATGAGGCTCTCTCGTTCAGATATCGGTAAGTGGACTGGAAGAGATAACGAATCCAGTTGTTTGTGTTGTCCGTTTCAGGAAAGTACCTGCGTAATTGAGCACCCAACTCACTCAGGTGCTTCACTATATCACATGACATGGTCCGTAAGCTTGAGTTCATTTGCACACAAATCATACAACGATGGAAAGACCTGTGTGTTGTCCTTGTGAATGCAGACAGAGAAGAGCTCCAACTTCTTTTAATCATAGCCTCAATTTTGTCCCGCACATTGAATATAGTTGTGGAGAGTCCCTGTAAAGCCTAGATTCAGATCTTTCAGGTGAGAGAAAACATCACCCAGACAGGACAGTCGTGTGATGAACTCGTCATCATCAAGCCGTCAGACAAGTCAAAATTATGGTCAGTAAAGAAAACTTTAAGCTTGTCTCTCAATTTAATTTTAGGGACGTGGTCCCGTGGTGGGAACCACAATCAGCGGAAATGTTCAAGAGCCCCACCTATAGAGGTTGATAAACCTCAAACTTTCATTAAAATTGACATACAATATACTGAATTAAAGCTACACTCGTTGTGAATCTATCCACCACGTCAGATTTGTAAAATGCTTTTCGGCGAAAGCATGAGAAGCTATTATCTGATACCATGCACCCTCAAAAAACTGCAACATCACCTAACACGACAGATTTTGCGTTAGCCGGCGCAAACCAAAAACGCTGAAATAAAATATAAAACATTCATTACCTTTGACGAGCTTCTTTCTTGGCACTCCTAGATGTCCCATAAACATCATTTAGGGTCTTTTTTCGATTAAATCGGTCCATATATAGCCTAGATATCGATCTAAGAATACTGTGTGATAAACGGAAAAAAATAGCGTTTCATAACGTAACGTAATTTTTTTAAATTCAAAAAGTCGACGATAAACTTTCACAAAACACTTCGAAATACTTTTGTAATGCAACTTTAGGTATTAGTACACGTTAATAAGCGATACAATTCATCAGGAGGCGATGTAAATTCTTTAGCTGTCCGTGTCGAAAACATAAGCTCGACCAAAACATCCCGTCGGAGACCGGAGGGAAGTGGTTCCCTTGATTCGGTTAGACCAAGAATCAATTGCGAATCAAATGACAAGACTCTAGACAACGTGTGGAAGCGGTAGGCACTGCAACCTCGGCCTCATTTAATTCGGTTCACTTTGAACAATTCCTTGAAGTCGCGGATGGATATTTTTTCCATTTTCAGTGATCATATTTTCATGGACTTTTCGATGAAACGCACGTTCTGTTATAGTCACAGCCGTGATTTAACCAGTTTTAGAAACGTCTGAGTGTTTTCTATCCACACATGCTAATCATATGCATATACTATATTCCTGGCATGAATAGCAGGGCGCTGAAATGTTGCGCGATTTTTAACAAAAAGCTGCGAAAAGCTGCTTAAATTCTCGACTTCCTTAACAGGTTAAAAAAAAACATGTCAATAATTTGCCCCGTGATAACCAGCGCAACCTTCTGTATGTTGTAAAAGCGTTACATGGTTGCTGCCAATGTCATTGCATAACGCAGAAAATACATGAGAGTTCAGGGGCCTTGCTTTAACAAAGTTAACCATTTTCACTGTAGTGTCCAAAACGTCTTTTCAATGTCAGGCGTTCCCTTGGCAGCAAGAGCCTCTCGGTGGATGCTGCAGTCTACCCAAGAACCTCTAGGTGGATGCTGCAGTGTACCCAAGAGCCTCTTGGTGGATGCTGCAGTGTACCCAAGAGCCTCTCGGTGGATGCTGCAGTGTACCCAAGAGCCTCTCGGTGGATGCTGCAGTGTACCCAAGAGCCTCTCGGTGGATGCTGCAGTGTACCCAAGAGCCTGTAGGTTGATGCTGAAGTGTACCCAAGAGCCTCTCGGTGGATGCTGCAGTGTACCCAAGAGCCTCTAGGTGGATGCTGCTGTATACCCAAGAGCCTCTAGGTGGATGCTGTTGTGTACCCAAGAGCCTCTAGGTTGATGCTGCAGTGTACCCAAGAGCCTCTAGGTGGATGCTGCAGTGTACCCAAGAGCCTCTAGGTTGATGCTGAAGTGTACCCAAGAGCCTCTCGGTGGATGCTGCAGTGTACCCAAGAGCCTCTAGGTGGATGCTGTTGTGTATCCAAGAGCCTCTAGGTGGATGCTGTTGTGTATCCAAGAGCCTCTAGGTGGATGCTGCAGTGTACCCAAGAGCCTCTTGGTGGATGCTGCGGTGACTCAAGTGGCATCGGGAGCAACTGCTTGCAGGCGCGTTACCACTCCACTATGTCTCCCTGTCATGGCTTTTGCTCCATCAGTACAGACACCAACATGAGCAGCAGCTAATTCCCACGAGAGAGTAACGGTTAATGTGATTGGATGTTAATTATCTGACTAGGGCACCTGGTTAATGTGATTGGATGTTAATTATTTGACTGGGATAATAATAATAATAATATATGCCATTTAGCAGACGCTTTTATCCAAAGCGACTTACAGTCATGTGTGCATACATTCTACGTATGGGTGGTCCTGGGGATCGAACCCACTACCCTGGCGTTACAAGTGCCATGCTCTACCAACTGAGCTACAGAAGGACCACAATACCTGGTTAATGTGATTGGATGTTAATTACTTGACTAGGATACCTGGTTAATGTGATTGGATGTTAGTTATTTGACTAGGCTACCTGGTTAATGCGATTGGATGTTAATTATTTGACTAGGATACCTGGTTAATGTGATTGGATGTTAATTACTTGACTAGGATACCTGGTTAATGTGATTGGATGTTAATTACTTGACTAGGATACCTGGTTAATGTGATTGGATGTTAATTACTTGACTAGGATACCTGGTTAATGTGATTGGATGTTAATTACTTGACTAGGATACCTGGTTAATGTGATTGGATGTTAATTACTTGACTAGGATACCTGGTTAATGTGATTGGATGTTAATTATTTGACTAGGATACCTGGTTAATGTGATTGGATGTTAATTATCTGACAAGGATACCTGGTTAATGTGATTGGATGTTAATTATTTGACTAGGCTACCTGGTTAATTTGATTGGATGTTAATTATTTGACTAGGATACCTGGTTAATGTGATTGGATGTTAATTATTTGACTAGGCTTCCTGTATTTGACGTTGTTTTGTTATTTCACTGAACACTAGATGGTTTCATTTTATGTTTGGCAGTGAAACGAGGCTCCTCAGGTGAGGAGAAGAAACCTCCCCCAAATGTACAGCCCCGTTGGAAAATATAAATGTACTGTTTGAACAAGTGAAGAAGAAAACTTTGTTTTTTAAATTATATACATGTATATTGACCAGCAAAGAATTAGAAAACAAATCCAATTTTGATAAACTCCCATATCTACTGGGTGAAATTCCACAGTGTGCCATCACAGCAGCAAGATGTGTGACCTGTTGCCACAAGAAAAGGGCAACGAGTGAAGAACAAACACTATTTTAAAAACAAACCCATATTTATGCTTATTTATTTTCACTTTTTTAAATTAAACTATTTGCATATTGTTAGAACACCTGGTGAACTGTGGGAACTAGGGACACCTGGTTCTACTGCACTGTGGGAACTAGGGCCACCTGGTTCTACTGCACTGTGGGACCTAGTAACACCTGGTTCTACTGCACTGTGGGACCTAGTAACACCTGGTTCTACTGCACTGTGGGACCTAGTAACACCTGGTTCTACTGAACTGTGGGAACTAGGGCAACCTGGTTCTACTGCACTGTGGGAACTAGGGACACCTGGTTCTACTGCACTGTGGGACCTAGTAACACCTGGTTCTACTGCACTGTGGGACCTAGTAACACCTGGTTCTACTGCACTGTGGGACCTAGTAACACCTGGTTCTACTGCACTGTGGGACCTAGTAACACCTGGTCCTACTACACTGTGGGAACTAAGGACACCTGGTTCTACTGCACTGTGGGACCTAGTAACACCTGGTTCTACTGCACTGTGGGACCTAGTAACACCTGGTTCTACTGCACTGTGGGACCTAGTAACACCTGGTTCTACTGCACTGTAGGAACTAGGGACACCTGGTTCTACTGCACTGTGGGACCTAGTAACACCTGGTTCTACTGCACTGTGGGACCTAGGGACACCTGGTTCTACTGCACTGTGGGACCTAGTAACACCTGGTTCTACTGCACTGTGGGACCTAGTAACACCTGGTTCTACTGCACTGTGGGACCTAGTAACACCTGGTTCTACTGCACTGTGGGACCTAGTAACACCTGGTTCTACTGCACTGTGTGACCTAGTAACACCTGGTTCTACTGCACTGTGGGAACTAGTAACACCTGGTTCTACTGCACTGTGTGACCTAGTAACACCTGGTTCTACTGCACTGTGGGAACTAGTAACACCTGGTTCTACTGCACTGTGGGACCTAGTAACACCTGGTTCTACTGCACTGTGGGACCTAGTAACACCTGGTTCTACTGCACTGTGGGACCTAGTAACACCTGGTTCTACTGCACTGTGGGACCTAGTAACACCTGGTTCTACTGCACTGTGGGACCTAGTAACACCTGGTTCTACTGCACTGTGGGACCTAGTAACACCTGGTTCTACTGCACTGTGGGACCTAGTAACACCTGGTTCTACTGCACTGTGGGACCTAGTAACACCTGGTTCTACTGCACTGTGGGACCTAGTAACACCTGGTTCTACTGCACTGTGGGAACTAGGGACACCTGGTTCTACTGCACTGTGGGACCTAGTAACACCTGGTTCTACTGCACTGTGGGACCTAGTAACACCTGGTTCTACTGCACTGTGGGACCTAGTAACACCTGGTTCTACTGCACTGTGGGACCTAGTAACACCTGGATCTGATCTGTGGTGTCTCATCTCTCCATCTAGTTCCTGTGGTATCTCATCTCTCCATCTAGTTCCTGTGGTGTCTCATCTCTCCATCTAGTTCCTGTGGTGTCTCATCTCTCCATCTAGTTCCTGTATTGACAGTAGTAGTAGTAGTAACATGGATCTGATCTGTGGTGTCTCATCTCTCCATCTAGTTCCTGTGGTGTCTCATCTCTCCATCTAGTTCCTGTATTGACAGTAGTAGTAGTAACATGGATCTGATCTGTGGTGTCTCATCTCTCCATCTAGTTCCTGTGGTGTCTCATCTCTCCATCTAGTTCCTGTGGTGTCTCATCTCTCCATCTAGTTCCTGTGGTGTCTCATCTCTCCATCTAGTTCCTGTGGTGTCTCATCTCTCCATCTAGTTCCTGTGGTGTATCATCTCTCCATCTAGTTCCTGTGGTGTCTCATCTCTCCATCTAGTTCCTGTGGTGTCTCATCTCTCCATCTAGTTCCTGTGGTGTCTCATCTCTCCATCTAGTTCCTGTGGTGTCTCATCTCTCCATCTAGTTCCTGTGGTGTCTCATCTCTCCATCTAGTTCCTGTGGTGTCTCATCTCTCCATCTAGTTCCTGTGGTGTCTCATCTCTCCATCTAGTTCCTGTATTGACAGTAGTAGTAGTAGTAACATGGATCTGATCTGTGGTGTCTCATCTCTCCATCTAGTTCCTGTGGTGTCTCATCTCTCCATCTAGTTCCTGTGGTGTCTCATCTCTCCATCTAGTTCCTGTGGTGTCTCATCTCTCCATCTAGTTCCTGTGGTGTCTCATCTCTCCATCTAGTTCCTGTATTGACAGTAGTAGTAGTAGTAACATGGATCTGATCTGTGGTGTCTCATCTCTCCATCTAGTTCCTGTGGTATCTCATCTCTCCATCTAGTTCCTGTTGTGTCTCATCTCTCCATCTAGTTCCTGTATTGACAGTAGTAGTAGTAGTAACATGGATCTGATCTGTGGTGTCTCATCTCTCCATCTAGTTCCTGTGGTGTCTCATCTCTCCATCTAGTTCCTGTGGTATCTCATCTCTCCATCTAGTTCCTGTGGTGTCTCATCTCTCCATCTAGTTCCTGTGGTATCTCATCTCTCCATCTAGTTCCTGTGGTATCTCATCTCTCCATCTAGTTCCTGTGGTGTCTCATCTCTCCATCTAGTTCCTGTGGTGTCTCATCTCTGCATCTAGTTCCTGTATTGACAGTAGTAGTAGTAGTAACATGGATCTGATCTGTGGTGTCTCATCTCTCCATCTAGTTCCTGTGGTGTCTCATCTCTCCATCTAGTTCCTGTGGTGTCTCATCTCTCCATCTAGTTCCTGTGGTGTCTCATCTCTCCATCTAGTTCCTGTGGTATCTCATCTCTCCATCTAGTTCCTGTGGTGTCTCATCTCTCCATCTAGTTCCTGTGGTGTCTCATCTCTCCATCTAGTTCCTGTGGTGTCTCATCTCTCCATCTAGTTCCTGTATTGACAGTAGTAGTAGTAACATGGATCTGATCTGTGGTGTCTCATCTCTCCATCTAGTTCCTGTGGTGTCTCATCTCTCCATCTAGTTCCTGTGGTGTCTCATCTCTCCATCTAGTTCCTGTGGTGTCTCATCTCTCCATCTAGTTCCTGTATTGACAGTAGTAGTAGTAGTAACATGAATCTGATCTGTGGTGTCTCATCTCTCCATCTAGTTCCTGTGGTGTCTCATCTCTCCATCTAGTTCCTGTGGTGTCTCATCTCTCCATCTAGTTCCTGTGGTGTCTCATCTCTCCATCTAGTTCCTGTGGTGTCTCATCTCTCCATCTAGTTCCTGTATTGACAGTAGTAGTAGTAGTAACATGAATCTGATCTGTGGTGTCTCATCTCTCCATCTAGTTCCTGTGGTGTCTCATCTCTCCATCTAGTTCCTGTGGTGTCTCATCTCTCCATCTAGTTCCTGTGGTGTCTCATCTCTCCATCTAGTTCCTGTGGTGTCTCATCTCTCCATCTAGTTCCTGTGGTGTCTCATCTCTCCATCTAGTTCCTGTGGTGTCTCATCTCTCCATCTAGTTCCTGTATTGACAGTAGTAGTAGTAGTAGTAACATGGATCTGATCTGTGGTGTCTCATCTCTCCATCTAGTTCCTGTGGTGTCTCATCTCTCCATCTAGTTCCTGTGGTGTCTCATCTCTCCATCTAGTTCCTGTGGTGTCTCATCTCTCCATCTAGTTCCTGTGGTGTCTCATCTCTCCATCTAGTTCCTGTGGTGTCTCATCTCTCCATCTAGTTCCTGTATTGACAGTAGTAGTAGTAGTAGTAACATGGATCTGATCTGTGGTGTCTCATCTCTCCATCTAGTTCCTGTGGTGTCTCATCTCTCCATCTAGTTCCTGTGGTGTCTCATCTCTCCATCTAGTTCCTGTGGTGTCTCATCTCTGCATCTAGTTCCTGTATTGACAGTAGTAGTAGTAGTAACATGGATCTGATCTGTGGTGTCTCATCTCTCCATCTAGTTCCTGTGGTGTCTCATCTCTCCATCTAGTTCCTGTGGTGTCTCATCTCTCCATCTAGTTCCTGTGGTGTCTCATCTCTCCATCTAGTTCCTGTATTGACAGTAGTAGTAGTGACACACACACAGTCCCGTAGGATAGTCTCGAACAGAGCTCGTCCATTTTGTTGTCCAATGGTTGGTACGTTGGCTAATAGGACTGATGGTAGAGGTGGTTTACTCACTCGCCCTACGAATGCACGTTGGCTAATAGGACTGATGGTAGAGGTGGTTTACTCACTCGCCCTACGAATGCACGTTGGCTAATAGGACTGATGGTAGAGGTGGTTTACTCACTCGCCCTACGAATGCACGTTGGCTAATAGGACTGATGGTAGAGTGGGTTTACTCACTCGCCCTACGAATGCACGTTGGCTAATGGGACTGATGGTAGAGTGGGTTTACTCACTCGCCCTACGAATGCACGTTGGCTAATGGGACTGATGGTAGAGTGGGTTTACTCACTCGCCCTACGAATGCACGTTGGCTAATGGGACTGATGGTAGAGTGGGTTTACTCACTCGCCCTACGAATGCACGTTGGCTAATAGGACTGAAGGTAGAGTGGGTTTACTCACTCGCCCTAGGAATGCACGTTGGCTAATAGGACTGACGGTAGAGTGGGTTTACTCACTCGCCCTACGAATGCACGTTGGCTAATAGGACTGATGGTAGAGTGGGTTTACTCACTCGCCCTACGAATGCACGTTGGCTAATAGGACTGATGGTAGAGGTGGTTTACTCACTCGCCCTACGAATGCACGTTGGCTAATAGGACTGATGGTAGAGGTGGTTTACTCACTCGCCCTACGAATGCACGTTGGCTAATAGGACTGATGGTAGAGGTGGTTTACTCACTCGCCCTACGAATGCACGTTGGCTAATAGGACTGACGGTAGAGTGGGTTTACTCACTCGCCCTACGAATGCACGTTGGCTAATGGGACTGACGGTAGAGTGGGTTTACTCACTCGCCCTACGAATGCACGTTGGCTAATGGGACTGACGGTAGAGTGGGTTTACTCACTCGCCCTACGAATGCACGTTGGCTAATAGGACTGACGGTAGAGTGGGTTTACTCACTCGCCCTACGAATGCACGTTGGCTAATAGGACTGATGGTAGAGTGGGTTTACTCACTCGCCCTACGAATGCACGTTGGCTAATAGGACTGATGGTAGAGGTGGTTTACTCACTCGCCCTACGAATGCACGTTGGCTAATAGGACTGATGGTAGAGGTGGTTTACTCACTCGCCCTACGAATGCACGTTGGCTAATAGGACTGATGGTAGAGTGGGTTTACTCACTCGCCCTACGAATGCACGTTGGCTAATGGGACTGATGGTAGAGTGGGTTTACTCACTCGCCCTACGAATGCACGTTGGCTAATGGGACTGATGGTAGAGTGGGTTTACTCACTCGCCCTACGAATGCACGTTGGCTAATGGGACTGATGGTAGAGTGGGTTTACTCACTCGCCCTAGGAATGCACGTTGGCTAATAGGACTGATGGTAGAGGTGGTTTACTCACTCGCCCTACGAATGCACGTTGGCTAATAGGACTGATGGTAGAGTGGGTTTACTCACTCGCCCTACGAATGCACGTTGGCTAATAGGACTGATGGTAGAGGTGGTTTACTCACTCGCCCTACGAATGCACGTTGGCTAATAGGACTGATGGTAGAGTGGGTTTACTCACTCGCCCTACGAATGCACGTTGGCTAATAGGACTGATGGTAGAGGTGGTTTACTCACTCGCCCTACGAATGCACGTTGGCTAATAGGACTGATGGTAGAGGTGGTTTACTCACTCGCCCTACGAATGCACGTTGGCTAATAGGACTGACGGTAGAGTGGGTTTACTCACTCGCCCTACGAATGCACGTTGGCTAATGGGACTGACGGTAGAGTGGGTTTACTCACTCGCCCTACGAATGCACGTTGGCTAATGGGACTGACGGTAGAGTGGGTTTACTCACTCGCCCTACGAATGCACGTTGGCTAATAGGACTGACGGTAGAGTGGGTTTACTCACTCGCCCTACGAATGCACGTTGGCTAATAGGACTGATGGTAGAGTGGGTTTACTCACTCGCCCTACGAATGCACGTTGGCTAATAGGACTGATGGTAGAGGTGGTTTACTCACTCGCCCTACGAATGCACGTTGGCTAATAGGACTGATGGTAGAGGTGGTTTACTCACTCGCCCTACGAATGCACGTTGGCTAATAGGACTGATGGTAGAGTGGGTTTACTCACTCGCCCTACGAATGCACGTTGGCTAATGGGACTGATGGTAGAGTGGGTTTACTCACTCGCCCTACGAATGCACGTTGGCTAATGGGACTGATGGTAGAGTGGGTTTACTCACTCGCCCTACGAATGCACGTTGGCTAATGGGACTGATGGTAGAGTGGGTTTACTCACTCGCCCTAGGAATGCACGTTGGCTAATAGGACTGATGGTAGAGGTGGTTTACTCACTCGCCCTACGAATGCACGTTGGCTAATAGGACTGATGGTAGAGTGGGTTTACTCACTCGCCCTACGAATGCACGTTGGCTAATAGGACTGATGGTAGAGGTGGTTTTCTCACTCGCCCTACGAATTCACGTTGGCTAATAGGACTGATGGTAGAGGTGGTTTACTCCCTCGCCCTACGAATGCACATTGGCTAATAGGACTGATGGTAGAGGAGCAGCTAACTGATCGCTGCAGCTGTACATAGTCTATCGGTAAATAGCACACCCAATTTTACCTACCTCATCCCCATACTGTTTTTATTTATTTACTTTTCTGCTCTTTTGCACACCAATATCTCTACCTGTACATGACCATCTGATAATTTATCACTCCAGTGTTAATCTGCAAAATTGTAATTATTCGCCTACCTCCTCATGGCTTTTGCACACAATGTATATAGACTCTTTATTTTTTCTACTGTGTTATTGACTTGTTAATTGTTTACTCCATGTGTAACTCTGTGTTGTCTGTTCACACTGCTATGCTTTATCTTGGCCAGGTCGCAGTTGCAAATGAGAACTTGTTCTCAACTAGCCTACCTGGTTAAATTAAGGTGTTCTCAACTAGCCTACCTGGTTAAATAAAGGTGTTCTCAACTAGCCTACCTGGTTAAATAAAGGTGTTCTCAACTAGCCTACCTGGTTAAATAAAGGTGTTCTCAACTGGCCTACCTGGTTCAATAAAGGTGTTCTCAACTGGCCTACCTGGTTAAATAAAGGTGTTCTCAACTGGCCTACCTGGTTAAATAAAGGTGTTCTCAACTGGCCTACCTGGTTAAATAAAGGTGTTCTCAACTGGCCTACCTGGTTAAATAAAGGTGTTCTCAACTAGCCTACCTGGTTAAATAAAGGTGTTCTCAACTAGCCTACCTGGTTAAATAAAGGTGCCCTCAACTAGCCTACCTGGTTAAATAAAGGTGTTCTCAACTAGCCTACCTGGTTAAATAAAGGTGTTCTCAACTAGCCTACCTGGTTAAATAAAGGTGAAAAAAAAGAGGTGGTTTTCTCACTGTGTCAAACTGTTTGCGTGTAGACTGTTTGCGTGTAGACTGACAGAAATGGTAGCAGAAGGTGATCCTTCTGCTACAGAAGGTGATCCTGATGATGCTGCGTACTATTTTGTGCGATGACGCTGTTGGTGTGATCGAGGCGTTGCTTGCTAGCTTGATAGCTAACTACAGAGGTTAGCTGGCTAGTTAGCTACAGTGGTTAGCTGGCTAGTTAGCTACAGAGGTTAGCTGGCTAGTTAGCTACAGAGGTTAACTGGCTAGTTAACTACAGAAGTTAGCTGGCTAGTCAGCTACATAGGCTAGCTGGCTAGTTAGCTACAGAGGTTAGCTGGCTAGTTAGCTACCGAGGTTGGCTGGCTTGTTAGCTACAGAGGATAGCTGTCTAAGTTAGCTACAGAGGTTACCTGTCTAGTTAGCTACAGAGATTAGCTGGCTTGTTAGCTACAGAGGTTAGCTGGCTTGTTAGCTACAGAGGTTAGCAGGCTAGTTAGCTACTGCCATCAGATGTTGTTGTGTTGTTATCATACTTAGCCTATTCCACCGTTTATAAAATGCATACTGTCATTTGAATATAGCCTGGGAAAAGGGAATCCGGACACACGGTGGACACGGTAGACACCAGAGGAGGCTGCTGAAGGGGAGGAAAGGCTCATATTAATGGCTGGAACCTCGTGAATGGAATGATGTCATCAAACACCTGGAAACACCACGTGTTTGATTTATTAGATACCATTCCACCCCAGTCCGCTCCAGCCATTACCACGAGCCCGTCCCTCCTCAATTAAGGTGCCACCAACCTCCTGTGGTAGACACATTTAAATGTAGTTGGAGATGCATTACGTGTTTCGGGAATTCCATGAGCTGAACTCTAAAGCCAATTTTTTTATATATTTTTTTGTAACTAAACCAAGATAGACCACAGCCTTGTCGTTTCAAATGAGAACAAATTAGATATTTTTTTATGGTGGGCAGAACCAAGCAAGAGCTAGAGAGATCCAATTGGCGCCTTCTAGAATTGATTTACATATTTCCTTTGGCAAACGCCGACTCTGAAGTGTGCGTGTTCAATAACTAAATTTGCCTTGGCACGCCTTCTAAACAACACAATATTTTGGGAAAACTTGGGCAAAACTTCGCAACAGATTTTATTTTTTGGGAAAAAAAAGGAAACTGTATTGAGATAAAATGTTTAATCGATGAATACATTTGCAGAATGTCAGGCCCAAAATCCATCTCTTCTCCCACTGTCAGCCACTGGGCTTCCTCTCACTACCATATTTGGTATGAGTGGGGAAAAAAACCGCCAACCGGATGCTTCACATTTATACATCCGAAGAAATCTGTCTCAATGGTCCATCTGTGCTAAAAGCTGCAAGATGAACTGTTAAGTCTTCTGGATCAGGGCCTTCTGGGTATTGTAGTCCCGTTTGGTTACACTCTGAGCCGTATGAAATAGGGGGCCCGTTGTTCGAGAGCGTCAAAAACGACTTACTAATCTACCAAAAAAAAATCACTTTACATCATAAAAAAAATAAAAAATAATACTCATTATTATTTATAGATCAGCCACCCCTCCAAAAATGATACCCATGATACATTGCGGTCTTTGACCCCTGTATCCGACGTACACGGTCCAGAGCACTTCCGCTTCCGACTGCTGGTTGTTTTGAGGCGTGAAAGAGAGAAAAAGGAGCATTTCAACTACACAGTTAACTACGATTTAACACCATGGTAAGATCACTCACGAATTGTGATTATGTTAAATGTGTCATATCATTGGTAAACAGCATAGTTAAATATATATATATTTGTGTTTGTTGCAGTGTTTGCGATCAGTTAACATCACACACACACAACGTTATTTCAAGCAGCTAGATACCATTTATATCTAGTTTTATTTTTCTTCCAGCTGGCCAACTATTCATGGGGTGTAAACTTATTCATTATGGAAACAGTTTATCTTTTTATTTTTATTTTAAAGAACACATAAACCAAACAGGAAGGAATCTGTCCCAATAGATTCTCCCGTTTTGGAGGAAACACGGTTTGAAATTATTAATGGCAGTGATTTATTAATTTACTAGTCTGTTTCGGGTATGATAACCAGCTAACTAGTCTGTTTCGGGTATGATAACCAGCTAACTAGTCTGTTTCGGTATGATAACCAGCTAACTAGTCTGTTTCGGTATGATAACTAGCTAACTAGTCTGTTTCGGTATGATAACTAGCTAACTAGTCTGTTTCGGTATGATAACTAGCTAACTAGTCTGTTTCGGTATGATAACTAGCTAACTAGTCTGTTTCGGTATGATAACTAGCTAACTAGTCTGTTTCGGTATGATAACTAGCTAGCTAGTCTGTTTTGGTATGATAACTAGCTAACTAGCTGGAGGACTAGTCTGTTTCGGTATGATAACTAGCTAACCAGCAGGAGGACTAGTCTGTTTCGGGTATGATAACTAGCTAACCAGCAGGAGGACTAGTCTGTTTTGGTATGATAACCAGCTAACCAGCAGGAGGACTAGTCTGTTTTGTTATGATAACTAGCTAACCAGCAGGAGGACTAGTCTGTTTCGGGTATGATAACTAGCTAACCAGCAGGAGGACTAGTCTGTTTTGGTATGATAACCAGCTAACCAGCAGGAGGACTAGTCTGTTTTGGTATGATAACTAGCTAAGTCTCTACAGCTAAAAGCTAACCAGCAGGAGGACTAGTCTGTTTCGGTATGATAACTAGCTAACCAGCAGGAGGACTAGTCTGTTTCGGGTATGATAACTAGCTAACCAGCAGGAGGACTAGTCTGTTTTGGTATGATAACCAGCTAACCAGCAGGAGGACTAGTCTGTTTTGTTATGATAACTAGCTAACCAGCAGGAGGACTAGTCTGTTTTGGTATGATAGCCAGCTAACCAGCAGGAGGACTAGTCTGTTTTGTTATGATAACTAGCTAACCAGCAGGAGGACTAGTCTGTTTTGGTATGATAACTAGCTAACCAGCAGGAGGACTAGTCTGTTTTGGTATGATAACTAGCTAACCAGCAGGAGGACTAGTCTGTTGCGGTATGATAACTAGCTAACCAGCAGGAGGACTAGTCTGTTTTGTTATGATAGCTAGCTAAGTCTCTACAGCTAAAAGCTAACCAGCAGGAGGACTAGTCTGTTTTGTTATGATAACTAGCTAACCAGCTGGAGGACTAGTCTGTTTTGTTATGATAACTAGCTAACTAGCTGGAGGACTAGTCTGTTTTGTTATGATAACTAGCTAACCAGCAGGAGGACTAGTCTGTTTTGGTATGATAACTAGCTAACCAGCAGGAAGACTAGTCTGTTTCGGTATGATAACTAGCTAACCAGCTGGAGGACTAGTCTGTTTTGGTAATGATAACTAGCTAACCAGCTGGAGGACTAGTCTGTTTCGGTATGATAACCAGCTGGAGGACTAGTCTGTTTCAGTATGATAGCTAGCTAACCAGCTGCAGGACTAGTCTGTTTTGTTATGATAGCCAGCTATCCAGCTGGAGGACTAGTCCGTTTTGGTATGATAGCTAGCTAAGTCTCTACAGCTAAGAGCTAACCAGCTAACTAGCTGGAGGACTAGTCTGTTTCGGTAATGATAACTAGCTAACCAGCTGCAGGACTAGTCTGTTTTGTTATGATAACTAGCCAATTTGTAAGTCGCTCTGGATAAGAGTGTCTGCTAAATGACTTAAATGTAAAATGTAAATGTAAGTCTCTACAGCTAAGAGCTAACCAGCTAACCAGCTGGAGGACTAGTCTGTTTTCGGTATGATAACTAGCTAACCAGCTGGAGAACTAGTCTGTTTCGGTATGATAACTAGCTAACCAGCTGGAGGACTAGTCTGTTTCGGGTATGATAACAAGCTAACCAGCTGGAGGACTAGTCTGTTTTGGTATGATAGCTAGCTAAGTCTCTACAGCTAAAAGCTAACCAGCAGGAGGACTAGTCTGTTTTGTTATGATAGCCAGCTAACCAGCTGGAGGACTAGTCTGTTTTGTTATGATAGCTAGCTAAGTCTCTACAGCTAAAAGCTAACCAGCAGGAGGACTAGTCTGTTTTGGTATGATAACTAGCTAAGTCTCTACAGCTAAAAGCTAACCAGCAGGAGGACTAGTCTCTTTTGTTATGATAACTAGCTAACCAGCAGGAGGACTAGTCTGTTTTGGTATGATAACTAGCTAAGTCTCTACAGCTAAAAGCTAACCAGCAGGAGGACTAGTCTGTTTTGTTATGATAACTAGCTAACCAGCTGGAGGACTAGTCTGTTTCGGTATGATAACTAGCTAACCAGCTGGAGGACTAGTCTGTTTCGGGTATGATAACTAGCTAACCAGCTGGAGGACTAGTCTGTTTCGGTATGATAACTAGCTAATTTGGTGATAATTTCCTACCTAGTTTACACATCATCATTGACCATTTGCACTAGATAACGTTTTATCTATTTGCATTCTCGTTAGGTAGCAGATACCAAACTATCAGTGTGTGAATCGTTGTGCATCACATATTTGGCCCGGTGCCCAGGAGTGAATTAACATTGGTTCAGTATGCCTCTTTCTGCTTCTCTCTCTCTTTCTGCTTCTCTCTCTCTTTCTGCTTCTCTCTTTCTTTCTGCTTCTCTCTTTCTTTCTGCTTCTCTCTCTCTTTCTTTCTGCTTCTCTCTCTCTCTCTTTCTGCTTCTCTCTCTCTCTCTTTCTGCTTCTCTCTCTCTCTCTCTCTGCTTCTCTCTCTCTCTCTCTCTGCTTCTCTCTCTCTCTCTCTGCTTCTCTCTCTCTGCTTCTCTCTCTCCCTTTCTGCTTCTCTCTCTCCCTTTCTGCTTCTCTCTCTCCCTTTCTGCTTCTCTCTCTCTCTCTTTCTGCTTCTCTCTCTCTCTTTCTCCGTCTCGCTTTCTGCTTCTCTCTCTCTCTTTCTCCGTCTCGCTTTCTCGCTTCTCTTTCTCCGTCTCTCTTTCTGCTTCTCTCTTTCTGCTTCTCTCTCTCTTTCTGCTTCTCTCTCTCTCTTTCTGCTTCTCTCTCTCTCTTTCTGCTTCTGCCTCTCTCTTTCTGCTTCTGCCTCTCTCTTTCTGCCTCTCCCTCTGCTTCTCTCTCTCTCCCTCTGCTTCTCTCTCTCTCTCTCTGCTTCTCTCTCTCTCTTTTTGCTTCTCTCTCTCTTTCTACTTCTCTCTCTCTCTTTTTGCTTCTCTCTCTCTTTCTGCCTCTCTCCCTCTCTCTCTGACAGGGGGGGTGGGACCCCTCACGTATTCCCTACGATTAGTGGTCCCGGGCAGTTTTTATTGGCTGATTCGGTATGCTATGACCATGTGAGGTGACTGTCTGCATGCCTTTCTGTTTACATCATGAGTTTAGAGAGGAGCAGATGGTCGAGAGAAACACTGCTCTGGTCTCTGTGGACTTGGTCCTCTTGTTACACATTTATTTTCTCATTAGGACTGCTTGGACTGAGGGGTTTATGTGCAGATAGAAGTCTGTTTTTACACTGGCCAGGAAGGCGTTGGTATGTATGTCATGTGTAGCTAGCACAGAGTTGTTGATCATTGATAGATGTTGGACAGGTTCAGGTGAAAGTAGGCCGTGTTGTCGTCAGTCTGATCTCAGATGGTCACCTGTTGGTCTGACATTAAGGTCAACAGGTTTGTCATTTGTTGAGTTGGAACAGTTTCCATTAGATTGCAGACCTGTCACCAATCTAATTAGAAGTGATCAAGAGTAATCCTGGTCATGTCCACTCTGGGTGTTCCCCTGATCTCTGACCTCCTGTACCCCCCCCCCCCCTGACTGTAGAGACTGTCCAGTGTGTGGGTTCCCCTGACCTCCTGTACCACCCCCCCAGACTGTAGAGGCTGTGTCCAGTGTGTGGGTTCCCTGACCTCCTGTACCACCCCCAGACTGTAGAGGCTGTGTCCAGTGCGTGGGTTCCCCTGACCTCCTGTACCCCCAGACTGTAGAGGCTGTGTCCAGCGCGTG
The DNA here is from genome assembly GCF_021184085.1 of Oncorhynchus gorbuscha. Classification (NCBI taxonomy): domain Eukaryota; kingdom Metazoa; phylum Chordata; class Actinopteri; order Salmoniformes; family Salmonidae; genus Oncorhynchus; species Oncorhynchus gorbuscha. The sequence goes on along the minus strand of NW_025745984.1, from coordinate 66,324 downwards.
GGTTCCCCTGACCTCCTGTACCACCCCCCCCTCCCAGACTGTAGAGGCTGTGTCCAGCGTGTGGGTTCCCCTGACCTCCTGTACCCCCCCCCGGACTGTAGAGGCTGTGTCCAGTGTGTGGGTTCCCCTGACCTCCTGTACGACCCCCTCCCCCGGACTGTGTCCAGTGTGTGGGTTCCTCTGACCTCCTGTACTCCCCCCAGGCTGTAGAGGGTTGTGAGCTGCAGTGAGTGTCCTCTACTCCAGCACCTCCAGAGCACCAGCAGCAGCCTGCCACCCATCCAGACATCTCAACCTCCCCCCGTCCCTCAGCCAGACCCCCCCCAGCGGGGTGACAACCCACCAGCATGGAGGCCTCCTTCGGCCCCACCTTCTCAGCCGTGGTTCCTGGAGCTAAAAGTGAGTCCACCTCAGGAAGACCTCTGTCAGGGAAAAACTCTGATAAGGAATCATGTCAGCAACATCCTGGAAGTGTAACCTCAGACAAAGCCCCAGGTCAGACGTAGAAATATATCATCTAGATTCTATGGTGTCAGTGTAACCTCAGACAAAGCCCCAGGTCAGACGTAGAAATATATCATCTAGATTCTATGGTGTCAGTTTAACCTCAGACAAAGCCCCAGGTCAGACGTAGAAATATATCATCTAGATTCTATGGTGTCAGTGTAACCTAAGAACTAAGCCCTAGGTCAGACGTAGAAATATATCATCTAGATTCTATGGTGTCAGTTTAACCTCAGACAAAGCCATAGGTGTGTCAAACGTAGAAATATATAATCTAGATTCTATGGTGTCAGTTTAACCTCAGACAAAGCCCTAGGTCAGACGTAGAAATATATCATCTAGATTCTATGGTGTCAGTTTAACCTCACTGACTAAGCCCTAGGTCAGACGTAGAAATATATCATCTAGATTCTATGGTGTCAGTTTAACCTCAGACAAAGCCCTAGGTCAGACGTAGAAATATATCATCTAGATTCTATGGTGTCAGTTTAACCTCACGGACTAAGCCCTAGGTCAGACGTAGAAATATATCATCTAGATTCTATGGTGTCAGTTTAACCTCAGACAAAGCCCCAGGTCAGATGTAGAAATATATAATCTAGATTATATGGTGTCAGTTTAACCTCACTGACTAAGCCCCAGGTCAGACGTAGAAATATATCATCTAGATTCTATGGTGTCAGTTTAACCACAGACAAAGCCATAGGTCAGACGTAGAAATATATCATCTAGATTCTATGGTGTCAGTTTAACCTCAGACAAAGCCCAGGTCAGACGTAGAAATATATCATCTAGATTCTATGGTGTCAGTTTAACCTCACTGACTAAGCCCTAGGTCAGACGTAGAAATATATCATCTAGATTCTATGGTGTCAGTTTAACCTCACTGACTAAGCCCTAGGTCAGACATAGAAATATATCATCTAGATTCTATGGTGTCAGTTTAACCTCACTGACTAAGCCCTAGGTCAGACATAGAAATATATCATCTAGATTCTATGGTGTCAGTTTAACCTCACTGACTAAGCCCTAGGTCAGATGTAGAAATATATAATCTAGATTCTATGGTGTCAGTGTAACCTAAGAACAAAGCCCTAGGTCAGATGTAGAAATATATAATCTAGATTCTATGGTGTCAGTTTAACCTCAGACAAAGCCATAGGTGTGTCAAACGTAGAAATATATAATCTAGATTCTATGGTGTCAGTTTAACCTCAGACAAAGCCCTAGGTCAGACGTAGAAATATATCATCTAGATTCTATGGTGTCAGTTTAACCTCACTGACTAAGCCCTAGGTCAGACGTAGAAATATATCATCTAGATTCTATGGTGTCAGTTTAACCTCAGACAAAGCCCCAGGTCAGATGTAGAAATATATAATCTAGATTATATGGTGTCAGTTTAACCTCACTGACTAAGCCCCAGGTCAGACGTAGAAATATATCATCTAGATTCTATGGTGTCAGTTTAACCACAGACAAAGCCATAGGTCAGACGTAGAAATATATAATCTAGATTCTATGGTGTCAGTTTAACCTCAGACAAAGCCCCAGGTCAGACGTAGAAATATATCATCTAGATTCTATGGTGTCAGTTTAACCTCACTGACTAAGCCCTAGGTCAGACGTAGAAATATATCATCTAGATTCTATGGTGTCAGTTTAACCTCACTGACTAAGCCCTAGGTCAGACATAGAAATATATCATCTAGATTCTATGGTGTCAGTTTAACCTCACTGACTAAGCCCTAGTTCAGACGTAGAAATATATCATCTAGATTCTATGGTGTCAGTATAACTTCACTGACTAAGCCCTAGGTCAGACGTAGAAATATATCATCTAGATTCTATGGTGTCAGTTTAACCTCAGACAAAGCCCCAGGTCAGATGTAGAAATATATAATCTAGATTCTATGGTGTCAGTTTAACCTCAGACAAAGCCCCAGGTCAGACGTAGAAATATATCATCTAGATTCTATGGTGTCAGTTTAACCTCAGACAAATCCCTAGGTCAGATGTAGAAATATATCATCTAGATTCTATGGTGTCAGTTTAACCTCAGACAAAGCCCCAGGTCAGACGTAGAAATATATAATCTAGATTATATGGTGTCAGTTTAACCTCACTGACTAAGCCATAGGTCAGACGTAGAAATATATAATCTAGATTCTATGGTGTCAGTTTAACCTCACTGACTAAGCCCCAGGTCAGACGTAGAAATATATCATCTAGATTCTATGGTGTCAGTTTAACCACAGACAAAGCCATAGGTCAGACGTAGAAATATATCATCTAGATTCTATGGTGTCAGTTTAACCTCAGACAAACCCCCAGGTCAGACGTAGAAATATATCATCTAGATTCTATGGTGTCAGTTTAACCACAGACAAAGCCATAGGTCAGACGTAGAAATATATCATCTAGATTCTATGGTGTCAGTTTAACCTCAGACAAAGCCCCAGGTCAGACGTAGAAATATATCATCTAGATTCTATGGTGTCAGTTTAACCTCAGACAAAACCCTAGGTCAGACGTAGAAATCTATCATCTAGATTCTATGGTGTCAGTTTAACCTCACTGACTAAGCCCTAGGTCAGACGTAGAAATATATAATCTAGATTATATGGTGTCAGTTTAACCTCACTGACTAAGCCCTAGGTCAGACGTAGAAATATATCATCTAGATTCTATGGTGTCAGTTTAACCTCACTGACTAAGCCCTAGGTCAGACGTAGAAATATATAATGTAGATTCTATGGTGTCAGTTTAACCTCAGACAAAGCCCTAGGTCAGACATAGAAATATATAACCTAGATTATATGGTGTCACTGTAACCTCACTGACTAAGCCCTTGGTGTGTCGGAGACAGAAATATATAATCTAGATTATATGGTGTCAGTGTAACCTCACTGACTAAGCCCTAGGTCAGACGTAGAAATATATAATCTAGATTCTATGGTGTCAGTTTAACCTCAGACAAAGCCCTTGGTGTGTCAGAGACAGAAATGTAATCGAAACTCTAGATTATGTCTGACACACCAAGGGTTTAGTCTGAGGTTAAACTGACACCATAGAATCTAGTTTTTAGATTACATTTCTATGGTGTCAGTTTAACCTCACTCACTAAGCCATAGGTGTCAGACATAGAAATATATAATCTAGATTCTATGGTGTCAGCGATTTATTGTGGTAACTTCCTAGTGAGTTTAAGGTCACTATGGTAACTGTATGGTACCTAAAATATGGTTAAACTATAAGATGACTAAGGGTAACCCCAGACTCTCTCTCCACTCCGTGTTCATCTTAGTTTAATAAGGTCACTATGGTAACTGAATGGTTCCTAAATATGGTTAAGTTAAACTATAAGATGACTAAGGGTAACCCCAGACTCTCTCTCTCCACTCAGTGTTCATCTTAGTTTAATAAGGTCACTATGGTAACTGAATGGTTAAGTTAAACTATAAGATAACTCACGGTAACCCCAGACTCTCTCTCCACTCTGTGTTCACCTTAGTTTAAGGTCACTATGGTAACTGAATGGTTAAGTTAAACTATAAGATGACTAAGGGTAACCCCAGACTCTCTCTCTGTTTCAGCGGAAGCCTCCGGTACCTACAAGCAGCACCGCCGTACCCCCTCCTCCTCCAGTACCCTCACATACTCGCCACGAGATGACGAGGATGGCATGGTACACACACTACACACTACACACACACACTACACACACACTACACACACACTACACACTACACACACACTACACACACACACACACACACACACACACACACACACACACACTGATTTAGCTCATGTTCTCTTTGTGTTCTATAGAAATATAATGTATAGAAAATGTGACTTATTTCAAATGAAGTTTATTTGACTGGTTCATAGTTCAATAATTTTTTTATTTCACCTTTATTTAACCAGGTAGGCAAGTTGAGAACAAGTTCTCATTTACAATTGCGACCTGGCCAAGATAAAGCAAAGCAGTTCGACAGATACAACGACACAGAGTTACACATGGAGTAAAACAAACATACAGTCAATAATACAGTATAAACAAGTCTATATACAACGTGAGCAAATGAGGTGAGAAGGGAGGTAAAGGCAAAAAAGGCCATGGTGGCAAAGTAAATACAATATAGCAAGTAAAACACTGGAATAGTAGTTTTGCAATGGAAGAATGTGCAAAGTAGACATAAAAATAATGGGGTGCAAAGGAGCAAAATAAATAAATTAATTAAATACAGTTGGGAAAGAGGTAGTTGTTTGGGCTAAATTATAGGTGGGCTATGTACAGGGGCAGTAATCTGTAAGATGCTCTGACAGTTGGTGCTTAAAGCTAGTGAGGGAGATAAGTGTTTCCAGTTTCAGAGATTTTTGCAGTTCGTTCCAGTCACTGGCAGCAGAGAACTGGAAAGAGAGGCGGCCAAAGAAAGAATTGGTTTTGGGGGTGACCAGAGAGATATACCTGCTGGAGCGTGTGCTACAGGTGGGAGATGCTATGGTGGCCAGCGAGCTGAGATAAGGGGGGACTTTACCTAGCAGGGTCTTGTAGATGACATGGAGCCAGTGGGTTTGGCGACGAGTATGAAGCGAGGGCCAGCCAACGAGAGCGTACAGGTCGCAATGGTGGGTAGTATATGGGGCTTTGGTGACAAAACGGATTGCACTGTGATAGACTGCATCCAATTTGTTGAGTAGGGTATTGGAGGCTATTTTGTAAATGACATCGCCAAAGTGGAGGATTGGTAGGATGGTCAGTTTTACAAGGGTATGTTTGGCAGCATGAGTGAAGGATGCTTTGTTGCGAAATAGGAAGCCAATTCTAGATTTAACTTTGGATTGGAGATGTTTGATATGGGTCTGGAAGGAGAGTTTACAGTCTAACCAGACACCTAAGTATTTGTAGTTGTCCACGTATTCTAAGTCAGAGCCGTCCAGAGTAGTGATGTTGGACAGGCGGGTAGGTGCAGGCAGTGATCGGTTGAAGAGCATGGATTTAGTTTTACTTGTATTTAAGAGCAATTGGAGGCCACCGAAGGAGAGTTGTATGGCATTGAAGCTTGCCTGGAGGGTTGTTTAACACAGTGTCCAAAGAAGGGCCGGAAGTATACAGAATGGTGTCGTCTGCGTAGAGGTGGATCAGGGACTCACCAGCAGCAAGAGCGACCTCATTGATGTATACAGATAAGAGAGTCGGTCCAAGAATTGAACCCTGTGGCACCCCCATAGAGACTGCCAGAGGTCCGGACAGCAGACCCTCCGATTTGACACACTGAACTCTATCAGAGAAGTAGTTGGTGAACCAGGCGAGGCAATCATTTGATAAACCAAGGCTGTCGAGTCTGCCGATGAGGATGTGGTGGTTGACAGAATTGAAAGCCTTGGCCAGATCAATGAATACGGCTGCACAGTAATGTTTCTTATCGATGGCGGTTAAGATATCGTTTAGGACCTTGAGCGTGGCTGAGGTGCACCCATGACCAGCTCTGAAACCAGATTGCATAGCAGAGAAGGTATGGTTAGATTCGAAATGGTCGGTAATCTGTTTGTTGACTTGGCTTTCGAAGACCTTAGAAAGGCATGGTAGGATAGATATAGGTCTGTAGCAGTTTGGGTCAAGAGTGTCCCCCCCTTTGTAGAGGGGGATGACCGCAGCTGCTTTCCAATCTTTGGGAATCTCAGACGACACGAAAGAGAGGTTGAACAGGCTAGTAATAGGGGTGGCAACAATTTCGGCAGATAATTTTAGAAAGAAAGGGTCCAGATTGTCTAGCCCGGCTGATTTGTAGGGGTCCAGATTTTTCAGCTCTTTCAGAACATCAGCAGAGTGGATTTGGGAGAAGGAGAAATGGGGAAGGCTTGGGCGAGTTGCTGTTGGGGGTGCAGTGCTGTTGACCGGGGTAGGAGTAGCCAGGTGGAAAGCATGGCCAGCCGTAGAAAAATGCTTATTGAAATTCTCAATTATGGTGGATTTATCAGTGGTGACAGTGTTTCCTATCTTCAGTGCAGTGGGTAGCTGGGAGGAGGTGTTCTTATTCTCCATGGACTTTACAGTGTCCCAGAACTTTTTTGAGTTAGTGTTGCAGGAAGCAAATTTCTGCTTGAAAAAGCTAGCCTTGGCTTTTCTAACTGCCTGTGTATAACGGTTTCTAGCTTCCCTGAATAGCTGCATATCACGGGGGCTGTTCGATGCTAATGCAGAACGCCATAGGATGTTTTTGTGTTGGTTAAGGGCAGTCAGGTCTGGGGAGAACCAAGGGCTATATCTGTTCCTGGTTCTAAATTTCCTGAATGGGGCATGTTTATTTAAGATGGTTAGGAAGGCATTTAAAAAAAAAAATATCCAGGCATCCTCTACTGACGGGATGAGATCAATATCCTTCCAGGATACCCCGGCCAGGTCGATTAGAAAGGCCTGCTCGCTGAAGTGTTTCAAGGAGCGTTTTACAGTGATGAGTGGAGGTCGTTTGACCGCTGACCCATTACGGATGCAGGCAATGAGGCAGTGATCGTTGAGATCTTGGTTGAAGACAGCAGAGGTGTATTTAGAGGGGAAGTTGGTTAGGATGATATCTATGAGGGTGCCCGTGTTTAAGGCTTTGGGGGTACCTGGTAGGTTCATTGATAATTTGAGTGAGATTGAGGGCATCAAGTTTAGATTGTAGGATGGCTGGGGTGTTAAGCATGTTCCAGTTTAGGTCGCCTAGCAGCACGAGCTCTGAAGATAGATGGAGGCAATCAGTTCACATATGGTGTCCAGAGCACAGCTGGGGGCAGAGGGTGGTCTATAGCAGGCGGCAACGGTGAGAGACTTGTTTTTAGAGAGGTGGATTTTTAGAAGTAGAAGTTCAAATTGTTTGGGTACAGACCTGGATAGTAGGACAGAACTCTGCAGGCTATCTTTGCAGTAGATTGCAACACCGCCCCCTTTGGCAGTTCTATCTTGTCTGAAAATGTTGTAATTTGGAATTAAAATTTCAGAATTTTTGGTGGTCTTCCTAAGCCAGGATTCAGACACAGCTAGAACATCCGGGTTGGCAGAGTGTGCTAAAGCAGTGAATAGAACAAACTTAGGGAGGAGGCTTCTAATGTTAACATGCATGAAACCATGGCTATTACGGTTACAGAAGTCATCAAAAGAGAGCGCCTGGGGAATAGGAGTGGAGCTAGGCATTGCAGGGCCTGGATTCACCTCTACATCGCCAGAGGAACATAGGAGGAGAAGAATAAGGGTACGGCTAAAAGCAATAAGAATTGGTCGTCTATAACGTCTGGAACAGAGAGTAAAAGGAGGTTTCTGGGGGCGATAAAATAGCATCAAGGTATAATGTACAGACAAATGTATGGTAGGATGTGAATACAGTGGAGGTAGACATTGTCTCTAGAAACATCATTGAAACCAGGAGATGTCATTGCATGTGTGGGTGGTGGAACTAATAAATTGGATAATGTATAGTGAGCAGGACTAGAGGCTCTACAGTGAAATAAGCCAATAAACACTAACCAGAACAGCAATGGACAAGACATATTGACATTAAGGAGAGGCATCCTTAGTCGAGTGATCAAAAGAGTCCAGAGAGTGGAGTGGTTGGTTTCGGGGTCAAGGCGATTTAGACAGCTAGCCAGGACATCGGTAGCAAGCTAGCATAGGAAGGGGGTCTGTTGTTAGCCACCTCTTGCGTTCCGTCAGTAGATTAGTGGGGTTCCGTGTGGTAGAGGGAATTAGTCCAAATCACACAACAACAAAAATAAAATAAAAACAATAGATATAGTTATAGAGGCCCAAGAATAAACATAATAATAATAATAAAAATAAATAAATTGTCCGATTGTCTATTCTGAGAGCTGCCGGTAAGACCGCTAACGGTTAGCAGGCCGCAGATGGGCGTTCAGGTAACGTCGCGACGGAGGAGCCAGCCGGATCTCCTTCGGGTAGACAACGTCGGCAGTCCAGTTGTGAAGGCCCGGTGGGGCTCCGCGTAGGCAGTGAAACGGGTCCGGATAGGTGACTGCAGCCCAGGAGTGATTGACGGAGCTCAGGAGTGATTTACGGAGCTGGCTAGCTCCGGAGTAATTGATGTTTGCTCCGGAATCGACGAGAGCAGATAGACACACGGATAGCAGCTGGCTAGCTGTGAGATCCGGGAATGAATGTCCAGAGAGCAGTTGAAATCCAAGGACATGGAGAGAAAAATTGGTCCGGTATGTTCCGTTCCGAGCCGTGCTGCGCCGTACAAAACTGGCGATAGATTTTCAAGCTAAAGGATAGCTGATGACCACAAACCGTGGTTAGCTGAATACTAACGATTTGCCAGTAAAGAAGCTAACTAGCTTCTGAACTAGCTTCTGATTAGCTTCTTGGAACATTCTGGAATATGTTCCCGGGAAATCACCCGATGGTAATTTGAGGAGTTTTACCACATCAGTCACTGACTTCATTAATAAGGGCGACGACGTCTTCGTCCCCACGGTGACGAATATATCCCAACCGGGAAGACTTGTCGCTTTCAAGGAGCGGGAACACTAACCCGGACACGGATAAGTAAATCCTGCTACGACTTCTGACGAAAGATATAAAACAGGCAAGAGGACTCTCAGGTAGAATCCTACGACACCGGGTCCGACACTCGTCGGATGTGGCAGGGGGGGGCTTTCAAACTATCACGGATTTACAAAGGGTAACCCAACCGCGAGCTGCCCAGTGACGCGAGCCCACCAGATGAGCTAAATACAGTCTATGCTCACTCTTGAGGCAAGCAACACTGAACCATGCATGAGCGCACCGACTGTTCCAGACGACTGTGTGAACAACCTCTCTGTAGCTCATGTGCGTAAGATCTTTAAATAGGTTTAACCTTCACAAGCAACACTGAACCATGCACGAGCGCACCGACTGTTCCAGACGACTGTGTGAACAACCTCTCTGTAGCTCATGTAAGATCTTTAAATAGGTTTAACCTTCACAAGCAACACTGAACCATGCATGAGCGCACCGACTGTTCCAGACGACTGTGTGAACCAACCTCTCTGTAGATCTTTAAATAGGTTTTAACGTTCACAAGGCCGCAGGAACAGACCGATTTACCAGGACACGTGTTCGGAGCACTGGCCAGCTGGTTAGTGTCTTCACTGACCGTTTCAACCCCCGACTCCGTCTGTTATACCGACATGTTTCAGACCATCATGGTCCCTGTGCCCAAAAAATGCCATGGTTACCTGTCTGAATGACTAGCGACCTATTAGCACTTACATCTGTAGCCATGAAAGGCTTTGACTCACATCAGCACCGTCATCCCAGAAACCCCTAGACCCACACTCATCAGCACCGTCATCCCAGAAACCCCTAGACCCACACTCATCAGCACCGTCATCCCAGAAACCCCTAGACCCACACTCATCAGCACCGTTATCCCAGAAACCCCTAGACCCACACTCATCAGCACCGTCATCCCAGAAACCCCTAGACCCACACTCATCAGCACCGTCATCCCAGAAACCCCTAGACCCACACTCATCAGACCAGGATGAGACTGCCTAGTTATCGTTACTCAGTACTGGTACCCTGTCTATATAACCTAGTTATCATTACTCAGTACTGGTACCCTGTGTATATAACCTAGTTATCATTACTCAGTACTGGTACCCTGTGTATATAACCTAGTTATCATTACTCAGTACTGGTACCCTGTGTATATAACCTAGGTATCATTACTCAGTACTGGTACCCTGTGTATATAACCTAGTTATCATTACTCAGTACTGGTACCCTGTCTATATAACCTAGCTATCGTGACTCAGTACTCGTACCCTGTGTATATAACCTAGGTATCATTACTCGCTCTCTCTGTCTCTGTCCCCCCATCAGCACCCCGAGGCGTTCTGACTCTGCCATCTCGGTGCGTTCCCTCTTCTCTGAGTCCAACATGTCTCTCTCTGTCTCTGTCCCCCCCCCCCCCAGCTCCCCATCAGCACCCCGAGGCGTTCTGACTCTGCCATCTCGGTGCGTTCCCTCCTCTCTGAGTCCAACATGTCTCTCTCTGTCTCTGTCCCCCCCAGCTCCCCATCAGCACCCCGAGGCGTTCTGACTCTGTCATCTCGGTGCGTTCCCTCCTCTCTGAGTCCAACATGTCTCTCTCTGTCTCTGTCCCCCCCCCAGCTCCCCATCAGCACCCCGAGGCGTTCTGACTCTGCCATCTCGGTGCGTTCCCTCCTCTCTGAGTCCAACATGTCTCTCTCTGTCTCTGTCCCCCCCCAGCTCCCCATCAGCACCCCGAGGCGTTCTGACTCTGCCATCTCGGTGCGTTCCTCCTCTCTGAGGCCAACATGTCTCTCTCTGTCTCTGTCCCCCCTCAGCTCCCCATCAGCACCCCGAGGCGTTCTGACTCTGCCATCTCGGTGCGTTCCCTCCTCTCTGAGTCCAACATGTCTCTCTCTGTCTCTGTCCCCCCCCTCAGCTCCCCATCAGCACCCCGAGGCGTTCTGACTCTGCCATCTCGGTGCGTTCCCTCCTCTCTGAGTCCAACATGTCTCTCTCTGTCTCTGTCCCCCCCCCAGCTCCCCATCAGCACCCCGAGGCGTTCTGACTCTGCCATCTCGGTGCGTTCCCTCCTCTCTGAGTCCAACATGTCTCTCTCTGTCTCTGTCCCCCCCCCCCCCCAGCTCCCCATCAGCACCCCGAGGCGTTCTGACTCTGCCATCTCGGTGCGTTCCCTCCTCTGAGTCCAACATGTCTCTCTCTGTCTCTGTCCCCCCTCAGCTCCCCATCAGCACCCCGAGGCGTTCTGACTCTGCCATCTCGGTGCGTTCCCTCCTCTCTGAGTCCAACATGTCTCTCTCTGTCTCTGTCCCCCCTCAGCTCCCCATCAGCACCCCGAGGCGTTCTGACTCTGCCATCTCGGTGCGTTCCCTCCTCTCTGAGTCCAACATGTCTCTCTCTGTCTCTGTCCCCCAGCTCCCCATCAGCACCCCGAGGCGTTCTGACTCTGCCATCTCGGTGCGTTCCCTCCTCTCTGAGTCCAACATGTCTCTCTCTGTCTCTGTCCCCCCTCAGCTCCCCATCACATTTACATTTAAGTCATTTAGCAGACGCTCTTATCCAGAGCGACTTACAAATTGGTGCATTCACCTTATGACATCCAGTGGGACAGTCACTTAACAATAGTGCATCTAAAACTTAGGGGGTGGGGTGAGAGGGATTACTTAACCTATCCTAGGTATTCCTTAAAGAGGTGGGGTTTCAGGTGTCTCCGGAAGGTGGTGATTGACTCCGCTGTCCTGGCGTCGTGAGGGAGTTTGTTCCACCATTGGGGGCCAGGGCAGCGAACAGTTTTGACTGGGCTGAGCGGGAGCTGTACTTCCTCAGTGGTAGGGAGGCGAGCAGGCCAGAGGTGGATGAATGCAGTGCCCTTGTTTGGGTGTAGGGCCTGATCAGAGCCTGGAGGTACTGAGGTGCCGTTCCCCTCACAGCTCCGTAGGCAAGCACCATGGTCTTGTAGCGGATGCGAGCTTCAACTGGAAGCCAGTGGAGAGAACGGAGGAGCGGGGTGACGTGAGAGAACTTGGGAAGGTTGAACACCAGACGGGCTGCGGCGTTCTGGATGAGTTGAAGGGTTTAATGGCACAGGCAGGGAGCCCAGCCAACAGCGAGTTGCAGTAATCCAGACGGGAGATGACAAGTGCCTGGATTAGGACCTGCGCCGCTTCCTGTGTGAGGCAGGGTCGTACTCTGCGGATGTTGTAGAGCATGAACCTACAGGAACGGGCCACCGCCTTGATGTTAGTTGAGAACGACAGGGTGTTGTCCAGGATCACGCCAAGGTTCTTGGCGCTCTGGGAGGAGGACACAATGGAGTTGTCAACCGTGATGGCGAGATCATGGAACGGGCAGTCCTTCCCGGGAGGAAGAGCAGCTCCGTCTTGCCGAGGTTCAGCTGAGGTGGTGATCCGTCATCCACACTGATATGTCTGCCAGACATGCAGAGATGCGATTCGCCACCTGGTCATCAGAAGGGGGAAAGGAGAAGATTAATTGTGTGTCGTCTGCATAGCAATGATAAGAGAGACCATGTGAGGTTATGACAGAGCCAAGTGACTTGGTGTATAGCGAGAATAGGAGAGGGCCAAGAACAGAGCCCTGGGGGACACCAGTGGTGAGAGCGCGTGGTGAGGAGACAGATTCTCGCCACGCCACCTGGTAGGAGCGACCTGTCAGGTAGGACGCAATCCAAGCGTGGGCCGCGCCGAGATGCCCAACTCGGAGAGGGTGGAGAGGAGGATCTGATGGTTCACAGTATCGAAGGCAGCCGATAGATCTAGAAGGATGAGAGCAGAGGAGAGAGAGTTAGCTTTGGCAGTGCGGAGCGCCTCCGTGATACAGAGGAGAGCAGTCTCAGTTGAATGACTAGTCTTGAAACCTGACTGATTTGGATCAAGAAGGTCATTCAGAGAGAGATAGCGGGAGAGCTGGCCAAGGACGGCACGTTCAAGAGTTTTGGAGAGAAAAGAAAGAAGGGATACTGGTCTGTAATTGTTGACATCGGAGGGATCGAGTGTAGGTTTTTTCAGAAGGGGTGCAACTCTCGCTCTCTTGAAGACGGAAGGGACGTAGCCAACGGTCAGGGATGAGTTGATGAGCGAGGTGAGGTAAGGGAGAAGGTCTCCGGAAATGGTCTGGAGAAGAGAGGAGGGGATAGGGTCAAGCGGGCAGGTTGTTGGGCGGCCGGCCGTCACAAGACGCGAGATTTCATCTGGAGAGAGAGGAGAAAGAGGTCAGAGCACAGGGTAGGGCAGTGTGAGCAGAACCAGCGGTGTCGTTTGACTTAGCAAACGAGGATCGGATGTCGTCGACCTTCTTTTCAAAATGGTTGACGAAGTCATCTGCAGAGAGGGAGGAGAGGGGGCGGAGGATTCAGGAGGGAGGAGAAGGTGGCAAAGAGCTTCCTAGGGTTAGAGGCAGATGCTTGGAATTTAGCGTGGTAGAAAGTGGCTTTAGCAGCAGAGACAGAGGAGGAAAATGTAGAGAGGAGGGAGTGAAAGGATGCCAGGTCCGCAGGGAGGCGAGTTTTCCTCCATTTCCGCTCGGCTGCCCGGAGCCCTGTTCTGTGAGCTCGCAATGAGTCATCGAGCCACGGAGCGGGAGGGGAGGACAGAGCCGGCCTGGAGGATAGGGGACATAGAGAGTCAAGGGATGCAGAGAGGGAGGAGAGGAGGGTTGAGGAGGCAGAATCAGGAGATAGGTGGGAGAAGGTTTGAGCGGAGGAAGAGATGATAGGATGGAAGAGGAGAGAGTAGCGGGGGAGAGAGAGCGAAGGTTGGGACGGCGCGATACCATCCGAGTAGGGGCAGTGTGGGAGGTGTTGGATGAGAGCGAGAGGGAAAAGGATACAAGGCAGTGGTCGGAGACTTGGAGGGGAGTTGCACCCCGAGGCGTTCTGACTCTGCCATCTCGGTGCGTTCCCTCCTCTCTGAGTCCAACATGTCTGTCTCTGTCCCCCCTCAGCTCCCCATCAGCACCCCGAGGCGTTCTGACTCTGCCATCTCGGTGCGTTCCCTCCTCTCTGAGTCCAACATGTCTCTCTCTGTCTCTGCCCCCCCAGCTCCCCATCAGCACCCCGAGGCGTTCTGACTCTGCCATCTCGGTGCGTTCCCTCCTCTCTGAGTCCAACATGTCTCTCTCTGTCTCTGCCCCCCCAGCTCCCCATCAGCACCCCGGCGTTCTGACTCTGCCATCTCGGTGCGTTCCCTCCTCTCTGAGTCCAACATGTCTCTCCGCTCGACCTTCTCTCTTCACGAGGACGACGACGACACGGTATGGCTACACTAATGATGCTAAAGGTGCTAACAATCCTTCAACATTAAATACGCTATCGATGCCAATGTTAACTCGATGCTAACAATTCTTCAACATTAAATGCGCTAACGCTATCGATGCCAATGTTAACTCAATGCTAATTATACTTCAATGGTACCCCGGTGCTATCGATGCTGACGATACCCTCGGGTGCTATCGATGCTGACGATACCCCCGGTGCTATCGATGCTGACGATACCCCCGGTGCTATCGATGCTGACGATACCCCCGGGTGCTATCGATGCTGACGATACCCCCGGTGCTGACGATACCCCCGGTGCTATCGATGCCTGAATGCTAACTGTGCTAGTGATACCTGAATGTTAGTGATACCTGAATGCTAACTGTGCTAGTGATTTGAAAATAAAAGAAAGCCGCACACTCTTGGAGCTCAGATGCAAAAATGTAATGCCAACGTTTCGACAGTGCTAGTGATACCTGAATGCTAACTGTGCTAGTGATACCTGAATGCTAGTAATACCTGAATGCTAGTGATATCTGAATGCTAACTGTGCTAGTGATACCTGAATGCTAACTGTGCTAGTGATACCTGAATGCTAACTGTGCTCGTGATACCTGAATGTTAGTGATACCTGAATGCTAACTGTGCTAGTGATACCTGAATGTTAGTGATACCTGAATGCTAACTGTGCTCGTGATACCTGAATGTTAGTGATATCTGAATGCTAACTGTGCTAGTGATACCTGAATGCTAACTATGCTAATGATGTGTGTGTAGGAGCCCCTGGTGTTTGCAGAGCAGCCGTCGGTGAAGCTGTGTTGTCAGCTCTGCTGCAGTGTCTTCAAAGACCCTGTCATCACCACCTGTGGGGTGAGAGAAACCATCCGCTAGCCTCTCACTTCCTCTCCTCACCCCTCCTCTCCTCACCCCTCCTCTCCTCACCCCTCCTTCAAAGACCCTGTCATCACCACCTGTGGGGTGAGAGAAACCATCCGCTAGCCTCTCACTTCCTCTCCTCACCCCTCCTCTCCTCACCCCTCCTCTCTTCACCCCTCCTCTCCTCACCCCTCCTCTCCTCACCCCTCCTTCAAAGACCCTGTCATCACCACCACTCTCCTCTCCTCTCCTCTTCTCCATCTCCTCTCCTCACCCCTCCTCTCCTCACCCCTCCTCCTCTCTTCTCCTCACCCCTCCCTCATTGACCTCAATTTGTTCTCTCCTCTCCTCTCCTCTCCTCTCCTCTCCTCTCCTCTCCTCTCCTCTCCTCTCCTCTCCTCTCCTCTCCTCACCCCTCCTCTCAACCTCCTTCATTGACCACTGTCTCTATCTGTCTCTCCCTCCAGCACACCTTCTGCAGGCGATGTGCCTTGACCTCCGGTAGGGGACTTTACCTTCCTACACTGTTGGTTAAATAGTTACACCTTTCCAGCATCACATATATATGTAGATGCAAATTGTTGTTACATTCGTTTATCTCTCGCTCTCCCTCTCTCTGCCCTCCTCTCTTTCTCCCTCTCTCTGCCCTCCTCCACCCCTCCTCCTGCCTATTCTCTCATTCTCCCTCTCTCTGCCCTCCTCTACCCCTCCTCCTGCCTATTCTCTCATTCTCCCTCTCTGCCCTCCTCTACCCCTCCTCTCTTTCTCCCTCCACCCCTCCTCTCTTTCTCCCTCCACCCCTCCTCTCTTTCTCCCTCCACCCCTCCTCTCTTTCTCCCTCTCTCTGCCCTCCTCTACCCCTCCTCTCTTTCTCCCTCTCTCTGCCCTCCTCTACCCCTCCTCTCTTTCTCCCTCTCTCTGCCCTCCTCTACCCCTCTCTCTGCCCTCCTCTACCCCTCTCTCTGCCCTCCTCTACCCCTCTCTCTGCCCTCCTCTGCCCTCCTCTACCCCTCTCTCTGCCCTCCTCTACCCCTCCTCTCATTCTCCTGTCTCTCATTCTCCCTCTCTGCCCTCCTCTACCCCTCCTCCTGCCTATTCTCTCATTCTCCCTCTCTGCCCTCCTCTACCCCTCCTCTCTTTCTCCCTCCACCCCTCCTCTCTTTCTCCCTCCACCCCTCCTCTCTTTCTCCCTCCACCCCTCCTCTCTTTCTCCCTCTCTCTGCCCTCCTCTACCCCTCCTCTCTTTCTCCCTCTCTCTGCCCTCCTCTACCCCTCCTCTCTTTCTCCCTCCACCCCTCCTCTCTTTCTCCCTCTCTCTGCCCTCCTCTACCCCTCCTCTCTTTCTCCCTCTCTCTGCCCTCCTCTACCCCTCTCTCTGCCCTCCTCTACCCCTCTCTCTGCCCTCCTCTACCCCTCTCTCTGCCCTCCTCTGCCCTCCTCTACCCCTCTCTCTGCCCTCCTCTACCCCTCCTCTCATTCTCCCTCTCTCTGCCCTCCTCTACCCCTCCTCTCTTTCTCCTGTTCTCTCTTTCTCCCTCTCTCTGCCCTCCTCTACCCCTCCTCTCTTTCTCCCTCTCTCTGCCCTCCTCTACCCCTCCTCTCTTTCTCCCTCTCTCTGCCCTCCTCTACCCCTCCTCTCTTTCTCCCTCTCTCTGCCCTCCTCTACCCCTCCTCTCTTTCTCCCTCTCTCTGCCCTCCTCTACCCCTCCTCTCTTTCTCCCTCTCTCTGCCCTCCTCTACCCCTCCTCTCTTTCTCCCTCTCTCTGCCCTCCTCTACCCCTCCTCTCTTTCTCCCTCTCTCTGCCCTCCTCTACCCCTCCTCTCTTTCTCCCTCTCTCTGCCCTCCTCTACCCCTCCTCTCTTTCTCCCTCTCTCTGCCCTCCTCTACCCCTCCTCTCTTTCTCCCCCTCTCTGCCCTCCTCTACCCCTCCTCTCTTTCTCCCTCTCTCTGCCCTCCTCTACCCCTCCTCTCTTTCTCCCTCTCTCTGCCCTCCTCTACCCCTCCTCTCTTTCTCCCTCTCTCTGCCCTCCTCTACCCCTCCTCTCTTTCTCCCTCTCTCTGCCCTCCTCTACCCCTCCTCTCTTTCTCCCTCTCTCTGCCCTCCTCTACCCCTCCTCTCTTTCTCCCTCTCTCTGCCCTCCTCTACCCCTCCTCTCTTTCTCCCTCTCTCTGCCCTCCTCTACCCCTCCTCTCTTTCTCCCTCTCTCTGCCCTCCTCTACCCCTCCTCTCTTTCTCCCTCTCTCTGCCCTCCTCTACCCCTCCTCTCTTTCTCCCTCTCTCTGCCCTCCTCTACCCCTCCTCTCTTTCTCCCTCTCTCTGCCCTCCTCTACCCCTCCTCTCTTTCTCCCTCTCTCTGCCCTCCTCTACCCCTCCTCTCTTTCTCCCTCTCTCTGCCCTCCTCCACCCCTCCTCTCTTTCTCCCTCTCTCTGCCCTCCTCTACCCCTCCTCTCTTTCTCCCTCTCTCTGCCCTCCTCTACCCCTCCTCCTGCCTATTCTCTCATTCTCCCTCTCTCTGCCCTCCTCTACCCCTCCTCCTGCCTATTCTCTCATTCTCCCTCTCTCTGCCCTCCTCCACCCCTCCTCTCTTTCTCCCTGTTCTCTCATTCTCCCTCTCTCTGCCCTCCTCCACCCCTCCTCTTTCTCCCTGTTCTCTCTTTCTCTCTGCCCTCCTCCACCCCTCCTCTTTCTCCCTGTTCTCTCTTTCTCCCTCTCTCTGCCCTCCTCCACCCCTCCTCTCTTTCTCCCTGTTCTCTCATTCTCCCTCTCTCTGCCCTCCTCCACCCCCTCCCCCTCTTTCTCCCTGTTCTCTCATTCTCCCTCCTCCACCCCTCCCCTCTTTCTCCCTGTTCTCTCTCTCTGCCCTCCTCCACCCCTCCCCTCTTTCTCCCTGTTCTCTCTCTCTGCCCTCCTCCACCCCTCCCCTCTTTCTCCCTGTTCTCTCTCTCTCTGCCCTCCTCCACCCCTCCCCTCTTTCTCCCTGTTCTCTCTCTCTGCCCTCCTCCACCCCCTCCCCTCTTTCTCCCTGTTCTCTCTCTCTGCCCTCCTCCACCCCTCCCCTCTTTCTCCCTGTTCTCTCATTCTCCCTCCTCCACCCCTCCCCTCTTTCTCCCTGTTCTCTCATTCTCCCTCTCTGCCCTCCTCTCTTTCTCCCTCTCTCTGCCCTCCTCCACCCCTCCTCCTGCCTATTCTCTCATTCTCCCTCTCTGCCTTCCTCTACCCCTCCTCCTGCCTATTCTCTCATTCTCCCTCTCTGCCCTCCTCTACCCCTCCTCTCTTTTCTCCCTCCACCCCTCCTCTCTTTCTCCCTCCACCCCTCCTCTCTTTCTCCCTCTCTCTGCCCTCCTCTACCCCTCCTCTCTTTCTCCCTCTCTCTGCCCTCCTCTACCCCTCCTCTCTTTCTCCCTCTCTCTGCCCTCCTCTACCCCTCCTCTTTTTCTCCCTCCACCCCTCCTCTCTTTCTCCCTCTCTCTGCCCTCCCTCTACCCCTCCTCTCTTTCTCCCTCTCTCTGCCCTCCTCTACCCCTCTCTCTGCCCTCCTCTACCCCTCTCTCTGCCCTCCTCTACCCCTCTCTCTGCCCTCCTCTACCCCTCTCTCTGCCCTCCTCTACCCCTCCTCTCTTTCTCCTGTTCTCTCATTCTCCCTCTCTCTGCCCTCCTCTACCCCTCCCTCTCTTTCTCCCTCTCTCTGCCCTCCTCTACCCCTCCTCTCTTTCTCCCTCTCTCTGCCCTCCTCTACCCCTCCTCTCTTTCTCCCTCTCTCTGCCCTCCTCTACCCCTCCTCTCTTTCTCCCTCTCTCTGCCCTCCTCTACCCCTCCTCTCTTTCTCCCTCTCTCTGCCCTCCTCTACCCCTCCTCTCTTTCTCCCTCTCTCTGCCCTCCTCTACCCCTCCTCTCTTTCTCCCTCTCTCTGCCCTCCTCTACCCCTCCTCTCTTTCTCCCTCTCTCTGCCCTCCTCTACCCCTCCTCTCTTTCTCCCTCTCTCTCCCCTCCTCTCTTTCTCCCTCTCTCTGCCCTCCTCTACCCCTCCTCCTGCCTATTCTCTCATTCTCCCTCTCTCTGCCCTCCTCTACCCCTCCTCCTGCCTATTCTCTCATTCTCCCTCTCTCTGCCCTCCTCTACCCCTCCTCCTGCCTATTCTCTCATTCTCCCTCTCTCTGCCCTCCTCCACCCCTCCTCCTGCCTATTCTCTCATTCTCCCTCTCTCTGCCCTCCTCTACCCCTCCTCCTGCCTATTCTCTCATTCTCCCTCTCTGCCCTCCTCTACCCCTCCTCTCTTTCTCCCTCCACCCCTCCTCTCTTTCTCCCTCCACCCCTCCTCTCTTTCTCCCTCCACCCCTCCTCTCTTTCTCCCTCTCTCTGCCCTCCTCTACCCCTCCTCTCTTTCTCCCTCTCTCTGCCCTCCTCTACCCCTCCTCTCTTTCTCCCTCCACCCCTCCTCTCTTTCTCCTCTCTCTGCCCTCCTCTACCCCTCCTCTCTTTCTCCCTCTCTCTGCCCTCCTCTACCCCTCTCTCTGCCCTCCTCTACCCCTCTCTCTGCCCTCCTCTACCCCTCTCTCTGCCCTCCTCTGCCCTCCTCTACCCCTCTCTCTGCCCTCCTCTACCCCTCCTCTCATTCTCCCTCTCTCTGCCCTCCTCTACCCCTCCTCTCTTTCTCCTGTTCTCTCATTCTCCCTCTCTCTGCCCTCCTCTACCCCTCCTCTCTTTCTCCCTCTCTCTGCCCTCCTCTACCCCCTCCTCTCTTTCTCCCTCTCTCTGCCCTCCTCTACCCCTCCTCTCTTTCTCCCTCTCTCTGCCCTCCTCTACCCCTCCTCTCTTTCTCCCTCTCTCTGCCCTCCTCTACCCCCTCCTCTCTTTCTCCCTCTCTCTGCCCTCCTCTACCCCTCCTCTCTTTCTCCCTCTCTCTGCCCTCCTCTACCCCTCCTCTCTTTCTCCCTCTCTCTGCCCTCCTCTACCCCCTCCTCTCTTTCTCCCTCTCTCTGCCCTCCTCTACCCCTCCTCTCTTTCTCCCTCTCTCTGCCCTCCTCTACCCCTCCTCTCTTTCTCCCTCTCTCTGCCCTCCTCTACCCCTCCTCTCTTTCTCCCTCTCTCTGCCCTCCTCTACCCCTCCTCTCTTTCTCCCTCTCTCTGCCCTCCTCTACCCCTCCTCTCTTTCTCCCTCTCTCTGCCCTCCTCTACCCCTCCTCTCTTTCTCCCTCTCTCTGCCCTCCTCTACCCCTCCTCTCTTTCTCCCTCTCTCTGCCCTCCTCTACCCCTCCTCTCTTTCTCCCTCTCTCTGCCCTCCTCTACCCCTCCTCTCTTTCTCCCTCTCTCTGCCCTCCTCTACCCCTCCTCTCTTTCTCCCTCTCTCTGCCCTCCTCTACCCCTCCTCTCTTTCTCCCTCTCTCTGCCCTCCTCTACCCCTCCTCTCTTTCTCCCTCTCTCTGCCCTCCTCTACCCCTCCTCTCTTTCTCCTCTCTCTGCCCTCCTCCACCCCTCCTCTCTTTCTCCCTCTCTCTGCCCTCCTCTACCCCTCCTCTCTTTCTCCCTCTCTCTGCCCTCCTCTACCCCTCCTCCTGCCTATTCTCTCATTCTCCCTCTCTCTGCCCTCCTCTACCCCTCCTCCTGCCTATTCTCTCATTCTCCCTCTCTCTGCCCTCCTCCACCCTCCTCTCTTTCTCCCTGTTCTCTCATTCTCCCTCTCTCTCCTCCTCCACCCCTCCTCTTTCTCCCTGTTCTCTCTTTCTCTCTGCCCTCCTCCACCCCTCCTCTTTCTCCCTGTTCTCTCTTTCTCCCTCTCTCTGCCCTCCTCCACCCCTCCTCTCTTTCTCCCTGTTCTCTCATTCTCCCTCTCTGCCCTCCTCCACCCCTCCCCTCTTTCTCCCTGTTCTCTCATTCTCCCTCCACCCCTCCCTCTTTCTCCCTGTTCTCTCTCTGCCCTCCTCCACCCCTCCCCTCTTTCTCCCTGTTCTCTCTCTCTGCCCTCCTCCACCCCTCCCCTCTTTCTCCCTGTTCTCTCTCTCTGCCCTCCTCCACCCCTCCCCTCTTTCTCCCTGTTCTCTCTCTCTGCCCTCCTCCACCCCTCCCCTTTCTCCCTGTTCTCTCTCTCTGCCCTCCTCCACCCCTCCCCTCTTTCTCCCTGTTCTCTCATTCTCCCTCCTCCACCCCTCCCTCTTTCTCCCTGTTCTCTCATT
The DNA here is from genome assembly GCF_021184085.1 of Oncorhynchus gorbuscha. Classification (NCBI taxonomy): domain Eukaryota; kingdom Metazoa; phylum Chordata; class Actinopteri; order Salmoniformes; family Salmonidae; genus Oncorhynchus; species Oncorhynchus gorbuscha. The sequence goes on along the minus strand of NW_025745984.1, from coordinate 44,951 downwards.
CTCCCTCTCTGCCCTCCTCTCTTTCTCCCTCTCTCTGCCCTCCTCCACCCCTCCTCCTGCCTATTCTCTCATTCTCCCTCTCTCTGCCTTCCTCTACCCCTCCTCCTGCCTATTCTCTCATTCTCCCTCTCTGCCCTCCTCTACCCCTCCTCTCTTTCTCCCTCCACCCCTCCTCTCTTTCTCCCTCCACCCCTCCTCTCTTTCTCCCTCTCTCTGCCCTCCTCTCTACCCCTCCTCTCTTTCTCCCTCTCTCTGCCCTCCTCTACCCCTCCTCTCTTTCTCCCTCTCTCTGCCCTCCTCTACCCCTCCTCCTCTTTTCTCCCTCCACCCCTCCTCTCTTTCTCCCTCTCTCTGCCCTCCTCTACCCCTCCTCTTTTCTCCCTCTCTCTGCCCTCCTCTACCCCTCTCTCTGCCCTCCTCTACCCCTCTCTCTGCCCTCCTCTACCCCTCTCTCTGCCCTCCTCTACCCCTCTCTCTGCCCTCCTCTACCCCTCCTCTCTTTCTCCTGTTCTCTCATTCTCCCTCTCTCTGCCCTCCTCTACCCCTCCTCTCTTTCTCCCTCTCTCTGCCCTCCTCTACCCCTCCTCTCTTTCTCCCTCTCTCTGCCCTCCTCTACCCCTCCTCTCTTTCTCCCTCTCTCTGCCCTCCTCTACCCCTCCTCTCTTTCTCCCTCTCTCTGCCCTCCTCTACCCCTCCCTCTTTTCTCCCTCTCTCTGCCCTCCTCTACCCCTCCTCTCTTTCTCCCTCTCTCTGCCCTCCTCTACCCCTCCTCTCTTTCTCCCTCTCTCTGCCCTCCTCTACCCCTCCTCTCTTTCTCCCTCTCTCTGCCCTCCTCTACCCCTCCTCTCTTTCTCCCTCTCTCTCCCCTCCTCTCTTTCTCCCTCTCTCTGCCCTCCTCTACCCCTCCTCCTGCCTATTCTCTCATTCTCCCTCTCTCTGCCCTCCTCTACCCTTCCTCCTGCCTATTCTCTCATTCTCCCTCTCTCTGCCCTCCTCTACCCCTCCTCCTGCCTATTCTCTCATTCTCCCTCTCTCTGCCCTCCTCTACCCCTCCTCTCTTTCTCCTGTTCTCATTCTCCCTCTCTCTGCCCTCCTCTACCCCTCCTCTCTTTCTCCCTCTCTCTGCCCTCCTCTACCCCTCCTCTCTTTCTCCCTCTCTCTGCCCTCCTCTACCCCTCCTCTCTTTCTCCCTCTCTCTGCCCTCCTCTACCCCTCTCCTCTTTCTCCCTCTCTCTGCCCTCCTCTACCCCTCCTCTCTTTCTCCCTCTCTCTGCCCTCCTCTACCCCTCCTCCTGCCTATTCTCTCATTCTCCCTCTCTCTGCCCTCCTCTACCCCTCCTCCTGCCTATTCTCTCATTCTTCCTCTCTCTGCCCTCCTCCACCCCTCCTCTCTTTCTCCCTGTTCTCTCATTCTCCCTCTCTCTGCCCTCCTCCACCCCTCCTCTCTTTCTCCCTGTTCTCTCATTCTCCCTCTCTCTGCCCTCCTCCACCCCTCCTCTCTTTCTCCCTGTTCTCTCTCTCTGCCCTCCTCCACCCCTCCTCTCTTTCTCCCTGTTCTCTCATTCTCCCTCTCTCTGCCCTCCTCTCTTTCTCCCTGTTCTCTCATTCTCCCTCTCTCTGCCCTCTACCCCTCCTCCTGCCTATTCTCTCATTCTCCCTCTCTCTGCCCTCCTCCACCCCTCCTCTCTTTCTCCCTGTTCTCTCATTCTCCCTCTCTGCCCTCCTCCACCCCTCCTCTCTTTCTCCCTGTTCTCTCATTCTCCCTCTCTCTGCCCTCCTCCACCCCTCCTCTCTTTCTCCCTGTTCTCTCATTCTCCCTCTCTCTGCCCTCCTCCACCCCTCCTCTCTTTCTCCCTGTTCTCTCATTCTCCCTCTCTCTGCCCTCCTCCACCCCTCCCCTCTTTCTCCTGTTCTCTCATTCTCCCTCTCTCTGCCCTCCTCCACCCCTCCTCTCTTTCTCCTGTTCTCTCATTCTCCCTCTCTCCCCTCCTCCACCCCTCCTCTCTTTCTCCCTGTTCTCTCATTCTCCCTCTCTGCCCTCCTCCACCCCTCCTCTCTTTCTCCCTGTTCTCTCATTCTCCCTCTCTCTGCCCTCCTCCACCCCCCTCTCTTTCTCCCTGTTCTCTCATTCTCCCTCTCTCTGCCCTCCTCCACCCCTCCCTCTTTCTCCCTGTTCTCTCATTCTCCCTCTCTCTGCCCTCCTCCACCCCTCCTCTCTTTCTCCCTGTTCTCTCATTTTCCCTCTCTGCCCTCCTCCACCCCTCCCCTCTTTCTCCCTGTTCTCTCTCTCTGCCCTCCTCCACCCCTCCTCTCTTTCTCCCTGTTCTCTCATTCTCCCTCTCTCTGCCCTCCTCCACCCCTCCCCTCCTCCTCCCTGTTCTCTCATTCTCCCTCTCTCTGCCCTCCTCCACCCCTCCTCTCTTTCTCCCTGTTCTCTCATTCTCCCTCTCTCTGCCCTCCTCCACCCCTCCCCTCTTTCTCCCTGTTCTCTCATTCTCCCTCTCTCTCCCCTCCTCCACCCCTCCTCCTGTTCTCTCCCCCTCTCCCCTCCTCCACCCCTCCCTCCCTGTTCTCTCCCCCTCTCCCCTCCTCCACCCCTCCCCTCCCTGTTCTCTCCCCTCCTCCCCTCCTCCACCCCCTCCTCCCTGTTCTCTCCCCCTCTCCCCTCCTCCACCCCTCCTCCCTGTTCTCTCCCCCTCTCCCCTCCTCCACCCCTCCTCCCTGTTCTCTCCCCCTCTCCCCTCCTCCCTGTTCTCTCCCCCTCTCCCCTCCTCCACCCCTCCACCCCTCCTCCCTGTCCTCTCCCCCTCTCCCCTCCTCCTCCTCCTGTCCTCTCCCCCTCCTCCTCCCTGTCCTCTCCCCTCCTCCTCCCTGTCCTCTCCCCTCCTCCTCCCTGTCCTCTCCCCTCCTCCTCCTCCTCCCCTCCTCCTCCACCCCTCCTCCTCCCTGTTCTCCCCTCCTCCACCCCTCCTCCTCCCCTCCTCCTCCCTGTCCTCTCCCCTCCTCCTCCTCCCCTCCTCCTCCCTCTCTCCCCTCCTCTAGATAAGTGTCCGGTGGACACGGCTAAGTTGACGGTGGTGGTGAACAACATAGCCGTAGCAGAACAGATAGGAGAGCTGTTTATCCACTGTAAATACGGCTGCCGGCTCTTAAACACCAGCCCCACTTCCCCTAACGGGGCCGGAGGAGGGGCTTCCCCTAACGGGGCCGGAGGAGGCACTGCTGCTAGTCGGGGTGAAGGGACACCTAAGATGGGAGGACCTGGGAACTTTGAGGTTGATCCAATGGGCTGTCCTTTTACCATCAAGCTCACCACACGCAAGTAAGAGATGTCACTCTGAGATGTCACTCTGAGATGTCACTTTTGTTTAGTTAGTTATTGTGTCGTTGTGTTTTTGAAGAGGACAGTTCACTCTAAACATCCAAACGTTTGTCCAGATGTTCTCAGACCTCAATAGGTGTCTGATGCAGAGACGAGTCTATAGCTGCCGGAATTTAGAAGGAAACGATCCCCTTTGCTGGTTAGACGTTTCAGGGAAACGATCCCCTTTGCTGGTTAGACGTTTCAGGGAAACGATCCCCTTTTCTGGTTAGACGTCGTCGGAGGGAAACGATCCCCTTTGCTGGTTAGACGTTTCAGGGAAACGATCCCCTGAGGTGTGCCCTGATGTTGACCTCTGACCTGCAGGGAGCACGAGGTGAGCTGTGACTACCGTCCAGTGCGCTGTCCCAACAACCCCTCCTGCCCTCCTCTCCTCACCATGAACCTGGAGGGACACCTAAAGGAATGCGAACACATCAAATGCCCTCACTCCAAATATGGGTAGGACACACACACACACACACACACACACACACACACACACACACACACACACACACACACACACACACACACACACACACACACACACACACACACACACACACACACACACTGTCTGACCTCTCTCCCTGTCCGACCCCCTGTCTGGCCCCCTGCCTAACCCCTGTCTGACCCCTCTTTCTCCTTCTCCTCAGATGTGCGTTTATCGGTAACCAGGATACGTATTCCACACACCTGGACCCCCTGTCTGACCCCCTGTCTGACCCCTGTCTGACCCCTCTCTCTCTCCCTGTCTGACCCCTCTCTCTCTCCCTGTCTGACCCCTCTCTCTCTCCCTGTCTGGCCCCCTGCCTAACCCCTGTCTGACCCCTCTCTCTCTCCCTGTCTAACCCCTGTCTGACCCCTCTCTCTCCCTGTCTGACCCCCTCTCTCTCCTTCTCCTCAGATGTGCGTTTATCGGTAACCAGGATACCTATTCCACACATCTGGACTTGTGTAAGTTTGAAGGGCTGAAGGAGTTCCTGCAGCAGACAGATGACAGGTACGTACAACCATGAGGTACAGGTGACCCTCCCTCTCTCTCTGATTGGTTCCATGTTGACCCTCCCTCTCTCCCTGATAGGTTGATCCTCCCTCTCTCTCCCTGATAGGTTCCATGTTGACCCTCCCTCTCTCCCCGATTGGTTCCATGTTGACCCTCCCTCTCTCCCTGATTGGTTCCATGTTGACCCTCCCTCTCTCCCTGATAGGTTCCATGAGATGCAAGTGACCCTCCCTCTCTCTCTGATAGGTTCCATGTTGACCCTCCCTCTCTCCCTGATAGGTTGACCCTCCCTCTCTCCCTGATAGGTTGACCCTCCCCCTCTCCCTGATAGGTTCCATGTTGACCCTCCCTCTCTCCCTGATAGGTTCCATGGTGACCCTCCCTCTCTCCCCGATTGGTTCCATGTTGACCCTCCCTCTCTCCCCGATTGGTTCCATGTTGACCCTCCCTCTCTCCCCGATTGGTTCCATGTTGACCCTCCCTCTCTCCCCGATTGGTTCCATGTTGACCCTCCCTCTCTCCCTGATAGGTTCCATGTTGACCCCCTCCCTCTCTCCCTGATAGGTTGACCCTCCCTCTCTCTCCATGTTGACCCTCCCTCTCTCTCCATGTTGACCCTCCCCCTCTCTCTCCATGTTGACCCTCCCTCTCTCCATGTTGACTCCATGTTGACCCTCCCTCTCTCTCCATGTTGACCCTCCCTCTCTCTCCATGTTGACCCTCCCTCTCTCTCCATGTTGACCCTCCCCTCTCTCTCCATGTTGACCCTCCCTCTCTCTCCATGTTGACCCTCCCTCTCTCTCCATGTTGACCCTCCCCCTCTCTCTCCATGTTGACCCTCCCCTCTCTCTCCCATGTTGACCCTCCCCTCTCTCTCCATGTTGACCCTCCCCTCTCTCTCCATGTTGACCCTCCCCCTCTCCCTCCATGTTGACCCTCCCCCTCTCCCTCCATGTTGACCCTCCCCTCTCCCTCCATGTTGACCCTCCCCCTCTCCCTCCATGTTGACCCTCCCCCTCTCCTCCCATGTTGACCCTCCCCTCTCCCTCCATGTTGACCCTCCCCTCTCCCTCCATGTTGACCCTCCCCCTCTCCCTCCATGTTGACCCTCCCCTCTCCCTCCATGTTGACCCTCCCTCTCTCCCTGATTGGTTCCATGTTGACCCTCCCTCTCTCTCTGATTGGTTCCATGTTGACCCTCCCTCTCTCCCTGATAGGTTGACCCTCCCTCTCTCCCTGATAGGTTCCATGTTGACCCTCCCTCTCTCCCTGATAGGTTGACCCTCCCCCTCTCCCTGATAGGTTCCATGTTGACCCTCCCTCTCTCCCTGATAGGTTCCATGTTGACCCTCCCTCGCCCTGATAGGTTCCATGTTGACCCTCCCTCTCTCCCTGATAGGTTCCATGAGATGCAGCTGACCCTCCCTCTCTCCCTGATTGGTTCCATGTTGACCCTCCCCCTCTCCCTGATTGGTTCCATGTTGACCCTCCCCCTCTCCCTGATAGGTTCCATGAGATGCAGGTGACCCTGTCTCAGAAGGACCAGGACATTGCCTTCCTGAGGTCCATGCTGGGGAAACTGTCTGAGAAACTGGACCAGCTGGAGAAGAACCTGGAACTGAAGTTTGGTATGAGGGGGGTTCTGACCTGGGGGTGTGTGTTTCTGACCTGGGGGTGTGTGTTTCTGACCTGGGGGTGTGTGTTTCTGACCTGGGGGGTGTGTGTTTCTGACCTGGGGGGTGTATGTTTCTGACCTGGGGGTGTATGTTTCTGTGTGTGTTTCTGACCTGGGGGTGTGTGTTTCTGACCTGGGGGATGTTTCTGACCTGGGGGGTGTGTGTTTCTGACCTGGGGGGTGTGTGTTTCTGAACTGGGGGGATGTTTCTGACCTGGGGGGTGTGTGTTTCTGACCTGGGGGGTGTGTGTGTTTCTGAACTGGGGGTGTGTGTTTCTGAACTGGGGGGTGTGTGTTTCTGACCTGGGGGTGTGTGTTTCTGACCTGGGGGGATGTTTCTGACCTGGGGGTGTGTGTTTCTGAACTGGGGGTGTGTGTTTCTGACCTGGGGTGTGTGTTTCTGACCTGGGGGGATGTTTCTGACCTGGGGGGGGGGTGTGTGTTTCTGACCTGGGGGTGTATGTTTCTGACCTGGGGGGTGTGTGTTTCTGACCTGGGGGGGGTTGTGTTTCTGACCTGGGGGTGTGTATGTTTCTGACCTGGGGGGTGTGTATGTTTCTGACCTGGGGGTGTGTATGTTTCTGACCTGGGGGTGTGTATGTTTCTGCCCTGGGGGTGTGTATGTTTCTGACCTGGGGGTGTGTATGTTTCTGACCTGGGGGGTGTGTATGTTTCTGACCTGGGGGTGTGTATGTTTCTGCCCTGGGGGTGTGTGTGTTTCTGACCTGGGGGTGTGTGTTTCTGACCTGGGGGTGTGTATGTTTCTGACATGGGGGGTGTGTGTGTTTCTGACCTGGGGGGTGTGTGTGTTTCTGACCTGGGGGGTGTGTGTTCCAGATGTCCTGGATGAGAACCAGAGTAAGCTGAGTGAAGACCTGATGGAGTTTAGGAGAGATGCCTCCATGCTCAACGTGAGTTTCTGATCTCTATATTATACTAGGATGACCGTCACACACAGTACATTTATCATTTACTCTCTCTCTGTCTCTCTCTCTCTCTGTCTCTCTCTCTCTCTCTCTCTCTCCGTGTCTCTCTCTCCGTGTCTCTCTCTCTCCGTGTCTCTCTCTCCGTGTCTCTCTCTCCGTGTCTCTCTCTCCGTGTCTCTCTCTCCGTGTCTCTCTCTCTCCGTGTCTCTCTCTGTCTCTGTGTCTCTCTCTCTTTCTCCGTGTCTCTCAGGATGAGTTGTCCCACATCAACGCCAGACTCAACATGGGCATCCTGGGCTGTGAGTTTCTCCTCCGTTTTTTCCTCCTCTCCTCTCCTCTCCTCTCCTCTCCTCTCCTCTCCTCTCCTCTCCTCTCCTCTCCTCTCCTCTCCTCTCCTCTCCTCTCCTCTCCTCTCCTCTCCTCTCCTCTCCCCTCTCCTTCACTTGTCCGTTGTGAAACGGAGATGTTAAGTTGTGAAGA
>NW_025745984.1:0-32500 GCF_021184085.1 Oncorhynchus gorbuscha | reverse complement strand
AGTCGGACCCACCTTTGCCTCCAGAACAGCCTGACTTCTTCGGGGTATAAAACATTCCCCACACCATTACACCACTGCCATCAGCCTGTACCGGTGACACCAGGCAGGATCTGAGCAATGGACTCCCCAACGCCAAATTCTGTCTCTGCCTCCTTGAACCTCCTCAACGAGCAGTCTCCACCCACAGGACTGGGTGTTAGTCGTTCTCTCCTCAACGAGCAGTCTCCACCCACAGGACTGGGTGTTAGTCGTTCTCTCCTCAACGAGCAGTCTCCACCCACAGGACTGGGTGTTAGTCGTTCTCTCCTCAACGAGCAGTCTCCACCCACAGGACTGGGTGTTAGTCGTTCTCTCCTCAACGAGCAGTCTCCACCCACAGGACAGCTGACTGGGTGTTAGTCGTTCTCTCCTCAACGAGCAGTCTCCACCCACAGGACAGCTGACTGGGTGTTAGTCGTTCTCTCCTCAACGAGCAGTCTTCACCCACAGGACTGGGTGTTAGTCGTTCTCTCCTCAACGAGCAGTCTCCACCCACAGGACTGGGTGTTTGTCGTTCTCTCCTCAACGAGCAGTCTCCACCCACAGGACTGGGTGTTTGTCGTTCTCTCCTCAACGAGCAGTCTCCACCCACTTTACTGGGTGTTAGTAGTTCTCTCCTCAACGAGCAGTCTCCACCCACAGGACAGCCGCTGACTGGGTGTTAGTCGTTCTCTCCTCAACGAGCAGTCTCCACCCACAGGACAGCTGACTGGGTGTTAGTCGTTCTCTCCTCAACGAGCAGTCTCCACCCACAGGACAGCTGACTGGGTGTTAGTCGTTCTCTCCACAACGAGCAGTCTTCACCCACAGGACTGGGTGTTAGTCGTTCTCTCCTCAACGAGCAGTCTCCACCCACAGGACTGGGTGTTTGTCGTTCTCTCCTCAACGAGCAGTCTCCACCCACAGGACTGGGTGTTAGTAGTTCTCTCCTCAACGAGCAGTCTCCACCCACAGGACAGCCGCTGACTGGGTGTTAGTCGTTCTCTCCTCAACGAGCAGTCTCCACCCACAGGACAGCTGACTGGGTGTTAGTCGTTCTCTCCTCAACGAGCAGTCTCCACCCACAGGACAGCTGACTGGGTGTTAGTCGTTCTCTCCTCAACGAGCAGTCTCCACCCACAGGACAGGTGACTGGGTGTTAGTCGTTCTCTCCTCAACGAGCAGTCTCCACCCACAGGACTGGGTGTTAGTCGTTCTCTCCTCAACGAGCAGTCTCCACCCACAGCAGCTGACTGGGTGTTAGTCGTTCTCTCCTCAACGAGCAGTCTCCACCCACAGCTGCTGACTGGGTGTTAGTCGTTCCCTCCTCAACGAGCAGTCTCCACCCACAGGACAGCTGACTGGGTGTTAGTCGTTCTCTCCTCAACGAGCAGTCTCCACCCACAGGACAGCTGACTGGGTGTTAGTCGTTCTCTCCTCAACGAGCAGTCTCCACCCACAGGACAGCTGACTGGGTGTTAGTCGTTCTCTCCTCAACGAGCAGTCTCCACCCACAGGACAGCTGACTGGGTGTTAGTCGTTCTCTCCTCAACGAGCAGTCTCCACCCACAGCCGCTGACTGGGTGTTAGTCGTTCTCTCCTCAACGAGCAGTCTCCACCCACAGGACAGGTGACTGGGTGTTAGTCGTTCTCTCCTCAACGAGCAGTCTCCACCCACAGGACTGGGTGTTAGTCGTTCTCTCCTCAACGAGCAGTCTCCACCCACAGCAGCTGACTGGGTGTTAGTCGTTCTCTCCTCAACGAGCAGTCTCCACCCACAGCTGCTGACTGGGTGTTAGTCGTTCCCTCCTCAACGAGCAGTCTCCACCCACAGGACAGCTGACTGGGTGTTAGTCGTTCTCTCCTCAACGAGCAGTCTCCACCCACAGGACAGCTGACTGGGTGTTAGTCGTTCTCTCCTCAACGAGCAGTCTCCACCCACAGGACAGGTGACTGGGTGTTAGTCGTTCTCTCCTCAACGAGCAGTCTCCACCCACAGGACTGGGTGTTAGTCGTTCTCTCCTCAACGAGCAGTCTCCACCCACAGCAGCTGACTGGGTGTTAGTCATTCTCTCCTCAACGAGCAGTCTCCACCCACAGCTGCTGACTGGGTGTTAGTCGTTCCCTCCTCAACGAGCAGTCTCCACCCACAGGACAGCTGACTGGGTGTTAGTCGTTCTCTCCTCAACGAGCAGTCTCCACCCACAGGACAGCTGACTGGGTGTTAGTCGTTCTCTCCTCAACGAGCAGTCTCCACCCACAGGACAGCTGACTGGGTGTTAGTCGTTCTCTCCTCAACGAGCAGTCTCCACCCACAGGACAGCTGACTGGGTGTTAGTCGTTCTCTCCTCAACGAGCAGTCTCCACCCACAGCCGCTGACTGGGTGTTAGTCGTTCTCTCCTCAACGAGCAGTCTCCACCCACAGGACAGGTGACTGGGTGTTAGTCGTTCTCTCCTCAACGAGCAGTCTCCACCCACAGGACTGGGTGTTAGTCGTTCTCTCCTCAACGAGCAGTCTCCACCCACAGCAGCTGACTGGGTGTTAGTCGTTCTCTCCTCAACGAGCAGTCTCCACCCACAGCTGCTGACTGGGTGTTAGTCGTTCCCTCCTCAACGAGCAGTCTCCACCCACAGGACAGCTGACTGGGTGTTAGTCGTTCTCTCCTCAACGAGCAGTCTCCACCCACAGGACAGCTGACTGGACGTTAGTCGTTCTCTGTAAACCCTCAGACACTTCAGACGTGTGAAAGTCCCAGGAAGTCCAGACGTTTCTGAGATACTGGAGCGCCCGGCACCGACGATCGTACCACGCTCAAGGTCGCTCGTTTTTTCCCCCCGTTCTAACGTCCGATGGACCAGTAACTGATTGCCTCGATGCCTGTCTGCCTGCTTTATATAACAAGCTACGACCACGTGACCCACTGTCTGTGGTAGCGATCCATTATGGTGAATGGGACGGTGTACCTAATAAACTGTCCTGTGTGTGTCTGGAGGAGCGATCCATTCTGGTGAATGGAACAGTGTACCTAATAAACTGTCCTGTGTGTGTGTAAAACTATAACTCACCTTTTTTACATTTTTATTTATTTTAACCTTTTATTTGAACTAAAGTCGAGTTAAGAACAAATTCTAATTTACAATGACTGCCTCCTGCGGGGTCTGGGAAAATAGAAATAGTTATTTAAAACTATAACACACACATGTAGGACACCACACACATCACAACGAGACAACACAACATGAAAGAGACCTAGACGACAACACGGCAACACAGCAACACCTGACGACACGACAACAACACCTGACGACACAGCAGCAACACCTGACGACACGACAGCAACACCTGACGACACGACAGCAACACCTGACGACACGGCAGCAACACCTGACGACACGGCAGCAACACCTGACGACACGGCAGCAACACCTGACGACACGGCAGCAACACCTGACGACACGACACGACAGCAACACCTGACGACACGGCAGCAACACCTGACGACACGACACGACAGCAACACCTGACGACACGACAGCAACACCTGACGACACAGCAGCAACACCTGACGACACGAAAGCAACACCTGACGACACAGCAGCAACACCTGACGACACGGCAGCAACACCTGACGACACAGCAGCAACACCTGACGACACAGCAGCAACACCTGACGACACGGCAGCAACACCTGACGACACGACACAGCAGCAACACCTGACGACACGACACAGCAGCAACACCTGACGACACGACACAGCAGCAACACCTGACGACACGACAGCAACACCTGACGACACGACACAGCAGCGACACCTGACGACACAGCAGCGACACCTGACGACACAGCAGCGACACCTGACGACACAGCAGCGACACCTGACGACACAGCAGCGACACCTGACGACACAGCAGCGACACCTGACGACACAGCAGCGACACCTGACGACACAGCAGCGACACCTGACGACACGACAGCAACACCTGACGACACAGCAGCAACACCTGACGACACGACAGCAACACCTGACGACACGACACAGCAGCGACACCTGACGACACAGCAGCGACACCTGACGACACGACACAGCAGCGACTCCTGACGACACAGCAGCGACACCTGACGACACAGCAGCAACACCTGACGACACGACAGCAACACCTGACGACACGACACAGCAGCGACACCTGACGACACAGCAGCAACACCTGACGACACGACAGCAACACCTGACGACACGACACAGCAGCGACACCTGACGACACAGCAGCGACACCTGACGACACAGCAGCGACACCTGACGACACGACACAGCAGCGACACCTGACGACACAGCAGCGACACCTGACGACACGACAGCAACACCTGACGACACAGCAGCAACACCTGACGACACGACACAGCAGCAACACCTGACGACACGACAGCAACACCTGACGACACGACAGCAACACCTGACGACACAGCAGCAACACCTGACGACACAGCAGCAACACCTGACGACACAGCAGCAACACCTGACGACACGACACAGCAGCAACACCTGACGACACAGCAGCAACACCTGACGACACGACACAGCAGCAACACCTGACGACACAGCAGCAACACCTGACGACACGACAGCAACACCTGACGACACAGCAGCAACACCTGATGACACAGCAGCAACACCTGATGACACAGCAGCAACACCTGACGACATGACACAGCAGCAACACCTGACGACACGGCAGCAACACCTGACGACACGGCAGCAACACCTGACGACACGACACAGCAGCGACACCTGACGACACAGCAGCGACACCTGACGACACGACACAGCAGCGACACCTGACGACACGACACAGCAGCGACACCTGACGACACAGCAGCGACACCTGACGACACAGCAGCAACACCTGATGACACAGCAGCGACACCTGACGACACAGCAGCGACACCTGACGACACAGCAGCGACACCTGACGACACAGCAGCAACACCTGACGACACAGCAGCGACACCTGACGACACAGCAGCAACACCTGACGACACGACAGCAACACCTGACGACACGACACAGCAGCGACACCTGACGACACGACACAGCAGCAACACCTGACGACACAGCAGCAACACCTGACGACACAGCAGCGACACCTGACGACACAGCAGCGACACCTGACGACACAGCAGCGACACCTGACGACACAGCAGCGACACCTGACGACACGACAGCAACACCTGACGACACAGCAGCAACACCTGACGACACGACAGCAACACCTGACGACACGACACAGCAGCGACACCTGACGACACAGCAGCGACACCTGACGACACACACAGCAGCAACACCTGACGACACAGCAGCGACACCTGACGACACAGCAGCAACACCTGACGACACAGCAGCAACACCTGACGACACGACACAGCAGCGACACCTGACGACACAGCAGCGACACCTGACGACACAGCAGCGACACCTGACGACACGACACAGCAGCGACACCTGACGACACGACACAGCAGCGACACCTGACGACACGACAGCGACACCTGACGACACGACAGCAACACCTGACGACACAGCAGCAACACCTGACGACACGACACAGCAGCAACACCTGACGACACAGCAGCAACACCTGGCGACCGCGACACAGCAGCAACACCTGGCGACACAGCAGCAACACCTGACGACCACGACACAGCAGCAACACCTGACGACACGACACAGCAGCAACACCTGACGACACGTCACAGCAGCAACACCTGACGACACGACAGCAACACCTGACGACACGACACAGCAGCAACACCTGACGACACGACAGCAACACCTGACGACACGACACAGCAGCAACACCTGACGACACAGCAGCAACACCTGACGACACGACACAGCAGCAACACCTGACGACACAGCAGCAACACCTGACGACACGACACAGCAGCAACACCTGGCGACACAGCAGCAACACCTGACGACACGACACAGCAGCAACACCTGACGACACGACACAGCAGCAACACCTGATGACACAGCAGCAACACCTGACGACACGACAGCAACACCTGACGACACAGCAGCAACACCTGATGACACAGCAGCAACACCTGATGACACAGCAGCAACACCTGACGACATGACACAGCAGCAACACCTGACGACACGGCAGCAACACCTGACGACACGGCAGCAACACCTGACGACACAGCAGCGACACCTGACGACACAGCAGCGACACCTGACGACACAGCAGCAACACCTGACGACACAGCAGCAACACCTGACGACACGACACAGCAGCGACACCTGACGACACGACACAGCAGCGACACCTGACGACACGACACAGCAGCAACACCTGACGACACAGCAGCAACACCTGACGACACGACAGCAACACCTGACGACACAGCAGCAACACCTGACGACACGACACAGCAGCGACACCTGACGACACAGCAGCAACACCTGACGACACGACAGCGACACCTGACGACACGACAGCAACACCTGACGACACAGCAGCAACACCTGGCGACACGACACAGCAGCGACACCTGACGACACGACACAGCAGCGACACCTGACGACACGACACAGCAGCAACACCTGACGACACGGCAGCGACACCTGACGACACGACAGCGACACCTGACGACACGACAGCAACACCTAGACTGACTGTAGAACCATGATGTACTAGATCATCAGCCCGTGTCTGCTTTGTGTCCAACATGCCTCTTGTGCGGTCTCCCCGTCTCTCTCTCTCCCCGTCTCTCTCTCTCTCCCCGTCTCTCTCTCTCTCCCCGTCTCTCTCTCTCTCTCTCTCCCCCGTCTCTCTCTCTCTCTCTCCCCTCCCTCCCCGTCTCTCTCTCTCTCCCCGTCTCTCCCCCCGTCTCTCTCTCTCTCTCCCCTCCCCGTCTCTCTCTCTCTCTCCCCCGTCTCCCTCTCTCCCCCGTCTCTCTCTCTCTCTCCCCGTCTCTCTCTCTCTCTCCCCCCGTCTCTCTCTCCCCGTCTCTCTCTCTCTCTCCCCCGTCTCTCTCTCTCTCTCCCCGTCTCTCTCTCTCTCTCCCCGTCTCCCCTGTCTCTCTCTCCCTCTCTCTCCCCGTCTCTCTCTCTCTCTCCCCCGTCTCTCTCTCTCTCTCCCCCCGTCTCTCTCTCTCTCCCCCCCGTCTCTCTCTCTCTCTCTCTCCCCTCTCTCTCTCTCTCTCTCTCTCTCTCCCCCCGTCTCTCTCTCTCCCCGTCTCTCTCCCCCCTGTCTCTCTCTCTCTCCCTCTCTCTCTCTCTCTCTCTCTCTCTCTCTCTCTCCCGTCTCTCTTCTCTCTCTCTCCCCTCTCTCTCTCTCCCCCGTCTCTCTCTCTCCCCTGTCTCTCTCCCCGTCTCTCTCTCTCTCTCTCTCTCTGTCTCCTCTCTCTCTCTCTCCTGTCTGTCTCTCTCTCTCTCTCCTCCTGTCTCTCTCTCTCTCCCCTGTCTCTCTCTCTCTCTCCCCTGTCTCTCTCTCCCCCGTCTCTCTCTCTCTCTCTCTCTCCTCTCTCTCTCTCCCCCTGTCTCTCTCTCTCTCCCCTGTCTCTCTCTCTGTCTCTCCCCTGTCTCTCTCTCCTGTCTCTCTCTCTCTCTCCCCCTGTCTCTCTCTCTCCCGTCTCCCTGTCTCCTGTCTCTCTCTCTCTCTCCCCTGTCTCTCTCTCTCTCCCCTGTCTCTCTCTCTCTCTCTGTCTCTCTCTCTCTCTCCCTGTCTCTCTCTCTCTCTCCCTGTCTCTCTCTCTCCCCCTGTCTCTCTCTCTCTCTCTCTCTCTGTCTCCCCTGTCTCTCTCTCTCCCCTGTCTCTCTCTATGTCTCCCTGTCTCTCTGTCTCCTGTCTCCTGTCTCTCTCTTGTCTCTCTCTCTCTGTCCCTGTCTCTCTCTCTCTCCCCTGTCTCTCTCTCTCTCCCCCTGTCTCCTGTCTCCCCTGTCTCTCTCTCTCCCCCCTGTCTCTCTCTCTCTCCCCTGTCTCTCTCTCTCTCTCTCCCCTGTCTCTCTCTCTCCCTGTCTCCTGTCTCTCTCTGTCTCCTGTCTCTCTGTCTCTCTCTCTCTCTCTGTCTCCCTGTCTCCTGTCTCTCTCTGTCTCCTGTCTCTCTCTCTCCCTGTCTCTCTCTCTCTCCCCTGTCTCTCTCTCTCCCTCTCTCTCTCTCCTGTCTGTCTCTCTCTCTCCCCCTGTCTCTCTCTCTCCCCCTGTCTCTCTCTCTCTCCCCTGTCTCTCTCTCTCTCTCCCTCCTGTCTCTCTCTCTCCCCCTGTCTCTCTCTCTCTCTCCCCTGTCTCTCCCTCCCCTGTCTCTCTCTATGTCTCTCCCTGTCTCTGTCTCCTGTCTCCTGTCTCTTTCTCCCTTTGTCTCCTGTCTCTCTCTCTCTGTCTCCTGTCTCTCTCTCTCTCCCCTGTCTCTCTCTCTCCCCCTGTCTCTCTCTCTCCTGTCTCTCTCTCTCTCCCTGTCTCTCTCTCTCCTGTCTCTCTCTGTCTCCCTGTCTCTCTCTCTCCCCCTGTCTCTCTCTCTCTCCCCTGTCTCTCTCTCTCTCTCCCCTGTCTCTCTCTGTCTCCCCCTGTCTCTCTCTCTCCCCTGTCTCTGTCTCTCTCCCCTGTCTCTCTGTCTCTCTGTCTCCTGTCTCTCTCTGTCTCCCCTGTCTCTCTCTGTCTCCTGTCTCTCTCTGTCTCCTGTCTCTCTCTGTCTCTGTCTCTCTCTGTCTCCTGTCTCTCTCTCTCTCTCCCTGTCTCTCTCTCTCTCTGTCTCTCTCTCTCCCTCTGTCTCTCTCTCTCCCTGTCTCTGTCTCTCCCTGTCTCCTCTCTCCCCTGTCTCTCTCTCCCCCTGTCTCTCTCTCTCTCTCCCTCTGTCTCTCTCTCTCTCTCCCTGTCTCTCCTGTCTCCTGTCTCTCTCTCTCCCTGTCTCTCTCTCTCCCTGTCTCTCTCTCTCTCCCTGTCTCTCTCTCCTGTCTCTGTCTCTCTCTCTGTCTCCTGTCTCTCTCTCTCTCCTGTCTCTCTCTCTCCCCTGTCTCTCTCTCTCTCCTGTCTCTCTCTCTCTCCCCTGTCTCTCTCTCTCCCCTGTCTCTCTCTGTCTCTGTCTCCCTCTCTCTCTCTCTCTCTCTCTCCCTCTCTCCCCTGTCTCTCTCTCTCTCCCCCTGTCTCTCTCTCTCTCTCCCCTGTCTCTCTCTCTCTCCCTGTCTCTGTCTCCTGTCTCTCCTGTCTCCTGTCTCTCTCTGTCTCCTGTCTCTCTCTCTCCCCCCTGTCTCTCTCTCTCTCCCTGTCTCTCTCTGTCTCCTGTCTCTCTCTCTCTCTCCTGTCTCTCTCTGTCTCCTGTCTCTCTCTGTCTCACTCTCTCTGTCTCTCCCCTGTCTCTCTCTCTCTCTCTGTCTCTCTCTCTCTCTCCCCTGTCTCTCTCTCTCTGTCTCTCTCCTGTCTCTCTGTCTCCTGTCTCTCTGTCTCCTGTCTCTCTCTCTCTCCCTTCTCTCTCTCTCTCTCCCCTCTCTCTCTCTCTCCCTGTCTCTCTCTCCCCCTGTCTCTCTCTGTCTCCCTGTCTCTCTCTGTCTCTCTCTCTCTCCTGTCTCTTGTCTCTCTCTGTCTCCTGTCTCTCTCTCTCTCTCCCCTGTCTCTCTCTCTCTCTCCTGTCTCTCCCTGTCTCTGTCTCTCTCTGTCTCCCTGTCTCTCTCTCTCTCTCTCTCTCTCTCCCCGTCTCTCTCTCTCCTGTCTCTCTCTCTCTCTCCCCTGTCTCTCTCTCTCTCCCTGTCTCTCTCTCTCTCCCCTGTCTCTCTCTCCTCTCTCTCTCCTGTCTCCTCTCTGTCTCTCCTGTCTCTCTCTCTCTCTCTCCCCCTGTCTCTCTGTCTCTCTCTCTCTCTCTCTCCCCCTGTCTCTCTCTCTCTCTCTCTGTCTCCTGTCTCTCTCCCTGTCTCTCTCTCTCTCCCTGTCTCTCTCTCTCCCTGTCTCTCTCTCTCTCCCTGTCTCTCTCTTGGTCTCTCTCTGTCTCCCTGTCTCTCTCTGTCTCCTGTCTCTCTCTGTCTCCTGTCTCTCTCTGTCTCCCCTGTCTCTCTCTCTCCCTGTCTCTCTCTCCCTGATGTAGGTCCCCCTGTCTCTGTCTCAAACCCTCTCAGAAGGTGTCTCAATCCTGTCTCCATGACAACCCTCTCTCCTGTCTCTCTCTGTCTCCTCCCACAGCTCCTGTCTCTCTCTCTCTCTCCCTGATCTCTCTCCTTGGTCTCCTGCCCTCTCTCTCTGTCTCCTGTCCTGTCTCCTGTCTCTCTCTCTCTCTCTCTCCCCTGTCTCTCTCTCCTCCTCTCTCCCCCTGTCTCTCCTCTCCCTTTCCTGGTGTCAGTCTCCAGACTTCCTCTCTGTCTCTTCTCTGTGTCAGACTACCACCATCACACCACTACTATCACCTGTCCTCCACCATCACCTGTCCCCTCCACCATCACACCACTGTCTATCACACCTCCACCATCACACCACCACCATCACACCACTACCATCACACCTCCACCATCACACCTCCACCATCACACCTCTCTCTCCCCTGTCTCTCTCTCTCTCCATCACACCACTACCATCACACCATCCTGTCACCACCACCATCACACCTCTCCCACTCTCCACCACCCCTGTCCTGTCACATCTGTCTCAACCACCACCATCTCTCCCTGTCTCTGTCATCACACCACTGTCATCTCACACTCTCCACCAGCACACCATCACACCACTACCATCAAACCATCACTGCCACCATCACACCATCACACCACCACCACCACACCACTACCATCTCTCTACACCATCACACCACCACCATCACACCACTACCATCTCACACCACCACCAGCACAACCATCACACCACTACTATCACACCTCCACCATCACACCACTCAAGGCCATCAAGGTACACCGTTTACCACCATCACACCACCACATTCACACCACCACCATCACACCACTACCCATCACACCTCCACCATCACACCACCACCATCACACCTACTATCACACCATCACACCATCACACCACCAACATCACACCACTACCATCACACCTCCACCATCACCACCTCCACCATCACACCACCCATCACACCACTACACATCACACTACCACCACCATCACACCACTACCACCACCTACCATCACACCATCACACCACCACCATCACACCACACACCACCACACCACTACTATCTCACACCACCACCATCACCATCACACCACCATCACACCATCTGCCATCAGCACACCATCACACCACCACCACCACCCATCACACCACCACCATCACACCATCACACCACCACCATCACACCACTACCATCACACCACTACCATCACACCACTACCATCACCACCACCATCACACCACCACCACCACACCACTACCATCACACCACTACCATCACACCACCACCATCACACCACCACCATCACACCATCACACCACCACCATCACACCACCACCACACCACTACCATCCACCACTACATCACACCTCCACCACCACCATCACCCACTACCATCACACCACCACCATCCACCATCACACCACCACCATCACACACCACTACCATCACACCACCACCATCACACCACCACCATTACACCACTACCATCACACCATCCACCATCATCACACCACTACCATCACACCACCACCATCACATCACATCACACACCACTACCATCACACCACCACCATCACACACCACCACCATCACACCACCACCATCACACTACCATCACACCACTACCATCACACCACCACCATCACACTACACCACACACCACCACACCACCACCATCACACCACTACCATCACACTCCCACCATCACACCACTACCATCACTCCACCACCACCACTCATCACACATCACCATCCACTACCATCACACCACCACCATCATCACTACCACCACACCACCACTGCCATCACACCACCACCACCACACCACCACCATCACACCACTACCATCACCACCACACCACCATCCACCACTACCATCACACCATCACCATCACACCATCACCATCACACCACTACCATCACCACTACCATACACCACTACCATCACACCATCACCATCACACCACTACTATCACCGTCACACATCACACCACTACCATCACACCACTACCATCACACCACTCCATCACTGCCATCACACCACTACCATCACACCATCATCACATCACACCACTACCATCACACCACTACCATCACACCATCACACCACTACCATCACCCACCACCATCACACCACCACACCACTACCATCACACCACCACACACTACCACCACCATCACAAATCTCACACCATCACACCACTACCATCACACCACTACCATCACACCATCACCATCACACCACTACCATCACACCACTACCATCACACCATCACCATCACCACTACCATCACACCACTACCATCACACCATCACACCACTCCCACCATCACACCACCACCATCCCACCACCACACCACTACCATCACACCATCACACACACACCACCACCATCACACCACTACCATCACACCACTACCATCACACCACTCACCATCACACCACTACCATCATACCACTACCATCACACCATCACACCATCACACCACTACCATCCCACCACCACTACCATCACACCACTACCATCACACCAATCACCATCACACCACTACCATCCCACCACTACCATCACACTACCATCACACCCACCACCATCACACCACCATCACACCACTACCATCACACCACTACCATCACACCACCCATCACACCACTACCATCACACCCACCACACATCACCACCATCACACCACTACCATCACACCACTACCATCACACCACTACTATCACACCACACCATCACTACCATCACACCACCACCACCACACCACTACCATCATCACCATCCACTACCATCACCACTACCATCACACCACTACCATCACACCACTACCATCACACCTACTACCATCACACCTACCATCACACCACCCATCACACCTCTCACCATCCATCACACACTACCATCCACCACCATCACACCACTCACACCACTACCACCATCACACCACTCACCACCACTACCATCACACCACTACCATCACACCACTACCATCAAACCACCATCACATCTTCACCACCATCACACCACCACCATCACACCACTACCATCACACCACTACCATCACACCACTACCATCACACCACTCACACCACTACCATCACACCACCACCATCACACCACTACCATCACACCACTACCATCACATCACCATCACACCACTACCATCACATCACCACCATCACACCTACTCACTACACCACTACCACCACACCACTACATCACACCACTACCATCACACCACTACCATCACACCACCACCATCACACCACCACCATCACACACCACCACTACCATCACACCACTACCATCACACCACTACCATCACACCACTACCATCACACCACCACCATCACACCACCACCATCACACCACTACCATCACACCACCACCATCACACCACTACCATCACACCACTACCATCACACCACCACCATCACACCACCACCACCACACCCACTACCATCACACCACCACCACCATCACCTCACACTACCATCACACCACTACCACCACACCACTACCATCACACCACTACCATCACACCACTACCATCACACCACCACCATCACACCACCACCATCACACCACCACCATCACACCACCACCATCACACCACCACTACCATCACACCACTACCATCACACCACTACCATCACACCACTACCATCACACCACCACCCATCACACCACTACCATCACACCACCACCATCACACCACTACCATCACACCACTACCATCACACACCACTACCATCACACCACCACCATCACACCACCACACACCACTACCATCACACCACTACCACACCCACTACCATCACACTCCACTACCATCACACCCACTACCATCCACCACTCCACTCACCACTACCATCCACCACCACTACCATCCATCACCACACACCACTACCATCACACCATCCACCTACCATCACACCTCCACCATCACATCACTACCATCCACCATCCACACCACTACCATCACACCACTACCATCACACCACTACCATCACACCACTACCATCACACTCCACTACCATCACACCACTACCATCACACCACCACCATCACCACCACCACTGCCTGTCACACCACACCACACCACTACCACACCTGTACCACCACACCCACTACCATCACACCACTACCATCACACTCCACTACCATCACACCACCACTACCATCACACCACTACCTATCACACCACTACCATCCACTGCCACACCATCCACCATCACACCACTACCATCCACCACTACCATCACATCACCACCATCACACCACCACCATCACATCACCAACATCACACCACTACCATCACACCACCACCATCACACCACTACCATCACACCACTACCATCACACCTCCACCATCACACCTCTACCATCACACCACTACCATCACACCACTACCATCACACCACCACCATCACACCACCACCACTACCATCACACCACTACCATCACACCACTACCATCACACCACTACCATCCACACCACCATCCACCACCACTCCCACCACCACACCACTACCATCACACCACTGCCATCACACCACCACCATCACACCACTACCATCACACCACCACCATCACACCACTACCATCACACCACTACCATCACACCACCACCATCACACCACCACCATCCACCACTACCATCACACCACTACCATCACACCACTACCATCACACCACCACCATCACACCACCACCATCACACCACCACCATCACACCACCACTCACCCCACCACCATCACACCACCACTACCATCACACCACCACCATCACACCACTACCATCACACCACCACTACCATCACATCACCACCACACCACCATCACACCACACCACTACCATCACACCACTACCATCACAATCCACCACCATCACACCACCACCCATCACACCACTACCATCACATCACCACACACTACCATCACACCACTACCATCACACCACTACCATTACACTCCACTACCATTACACCACCATTACCATCCATCACCACCACCATCACACCACACCACTACCATCACAATCCACCACCATCACACCACTACCACATACCACTACCATCACACCACCACCATCACACCACCACCATCACACCACTACCATCACACCATCACACCTCCACCATCATTGTTTACCATCACACCTCCACCATCACACCACTACCATCACACCACTACCATCACACCACTACCATCACACCTCCACCATCCACTACCATCACACCACTACCATCACACCACTACCATCACCTCCACTACCATCACACCACTACCATCACACCTCCACTCACCCTCCACCATCACACCTCCACTATCCATCCACATCACACATCCACCATCCACCTCCACCATCACACCACTACCATCCATCCCACCACTCCACACCATCACACCACCACCATCACTACCATCCACCATCACACCTCCCACTACCATCACACCTCCACCATCACACCACTACCATCACACCGCTGCCATCACATCACCATTCACACCGCCGCCATCTCACCACCATCACACTCCACTACCATCACACCACCACTACCATCACACCACTACCATCACACCTCTACCATCACCCACCACCATCCACACTACCACACACCACTCACCCATCACACCACTACCATCACACCACTACCATCACACCACCACCATCACCACCACTACCATCACACCACTACCATCACGCCGCTTCCATCCACCATACCACACCACTCATCACCACTACCATCACACCACTACCACCACTACCCACCACCATCACACCACCGCCATCACCCACTACCATCGCACCGCCTACCGTCACACCACCACCATCACACCACTACCATCACACCACCATCACACCACCACCATCACACCACCACCATCACACCACAGCACTACCATCACACCACTACCATCACACCACTACCATCACATCACACCACTACCATCACATCACCACCACCACCACACCACCATCACACCACCACTACCATCTACTACCATCACAATCCACCACCATCACCACCACCATCACACCACCATCCACTACCATCACACCACTACCATCACACCACTACCATCACACCACTACCGTCGCACTCCACTGCCATCACACCCACTACCATTACCTCCACTACCATCACACTCCCTACCATCTACACCACCACTACCATCACAATCCACCACCATCTACCATCACACCTCCACCATCACACCTCCACCATCCGCACCTCCTACCATCACACCACTACCATCACACCACTACCATCACCGCCCACCACCACTACCATCACCACCCACTACCATCCACCATCCATCACACCACTACCATCACACCACCACTACCATCACACCACCACTACCATCACACCACACCACTACCATCACCACACCACTACCATCACACCACTGCCATCACACCATTGCCATCACACCACTACCATCCACCATCCACCACTACCATCACACCACTACCATCCACCATCACATCACCACCATCACACTCTACCATCACACCACCACACCACCGCACCACCATCCACACCACCACCATCACACCACTACCACCACATCATCACCACCACCATCACACTCCACTACCATCACCATCACCATCGCACCTCTACCATCACACCACTACCATCACACCACTACCATCACACCACCACCATCACACCACTGCCGTCACCTCCACCATCACACCACTACCATCACACCACCACCATCACCATCACACCACCACCATCATCATCACCATCACACCTCTACCATCACACCACTACCATCACACCTCTACCATCACACCACACCACTACCATCACACCACTACCATCACACCACCACACCACTACCATCACACCACCACCACCTTGCTGACCGTTGGGTACGAGGTCCTTACTGTGGAATACAGCTTTAACCTTTAACCCCAGACCTACTCTTCCTGTACAGTACCTCAGGTCTTCTGATGTGGCTTTTCTACTGAGACGAGAGGACAGACATAATCACAGAGTTAGAGAGTGAGGGAGAGAGAGTGAGGAGAGAGAGTGAGGAGAGAGAGTGAGGGAGAGTGAGGAGAGAGTGAGGGGAGAGAGAGTGAGGGAGAGAGAGAGGAGGGAGAGGAGTGAGGAGCGAGTGAGGGAGTGAGGGAGGGGAGTTTGAGGGAGCGAGAGTTTGAGGAGCGAGTTTGAGGGAGCGAGTTTGAGGGAGCGAGAGTTTGAGGGGGAGCGAGAGAGTGAGAGTTAGGGAGAGAGCGAGAGACTTGTCAGGGAACTGGGACAGAAGGAGGGAGGAATGATCTCACTATTGAAAGGGATTTTCCCTCTTCCACAACTCTGTCTTTCCCTGAAGTGTTTCAATGACATCATCACTGCTAACGCCGTGTGTGTGTGTGTGTGTGTGTGTGTGTGTGTGTGTGTGTGTGTGTGTGTGTGTGTGTGTGTGTGTGTGTGTGTGTGTGTGTGTGTGTGTGTGTGTGTGTGTGTGTGTGTGTGTGTGTGTGTGTGTGTGTGTGTGTGTGTGTGTGTGTGTGTGTGTGTGTGTGTAATACTGCCCTGTTCTAAATGTGTGTGGTTCTCACCGATCTGTGTCTGTTATCTAATCTCTCTCCTTTTTCGCTCTCCTCTTCTCTCCCCTCCTCCTCCCCTCTTGTCTCCCTCCAGGTGTGGGACATAGTGGGGACAGAGTTGAAGCTGAAGAAGGAGTTAACGGGATTGAACCACTGGGTTCGTGCTCTGGTGGCCTCTCAGAACCACCTCTACAGTGGATCATACCAGACCATCAAGGTAGGAGGACAGGAAGTGTGTGTGTGTGTGTGTGTGTCATCATAGTTAAAGCATGGGGATGTGTGTGTGTGTGTCATAGTTAAAGCATGGGGATGTGTGGTTGTACTTGGCAGTTACAGTTACTAAATATAGAAACACAGGAACTCGCGGGGACTGTTCTCCTCTGCTGCCTCACTGTTCTGGGTGGAGGGAGAGAGAGAGGGGGAGAGAGGGGGGAGAGAGGGAGAGACGTAGGGTGTGACTGACTGTTTTCCTCTGGTGCCTCACTGTTCTGGGTGGAGAGGGGAGGAGAGAGGGGGGAGGGGAGGGAGAGGGGAGGGGAGGGGGAGGGAGGGAGAGGGAGAGAGACGTAGGGTGTGACTGACTGTTTTCCTCTGGTGCCTCACTGTTCTGGGTGGAGGGAGAGAGAGGGAGAGAGAGAGAGAGGGGGAGAGAGAGGGGGAGGGAGAGACACTAATGAAGACTCAGGGGAGGGAGAGAGACAGAGGGGTGGAAACAAGAGAGAGGGAGATGGAGGTGTTGTGTTCATGAGGGTCTGTCTTCAAGTCTGTCTGTCTGTAAAACATGTGTGGAGGCCAGACAATACTGGCAACTTTCTCTCACATCTTTCTTTGTACCTCTTCTCCTCTCTCTTCTCTTCCTCTCTTCTCCATCCCTCTCTTCTCCTCTCCATCCCTCTCTTCTCCTCTCTTCTCCATCCCTCTCTTCTCCATCCCTCTCTTCTCCATCCCTCTCTTCTCCATCCCTCTCTTCTCCATCCCTCTCTTCTCCATCCCTCTCTTCTTCATCCCTCTCTTCTCTTCCTCTCTTCTCCTCTCTTCTCTTCCTCTCTTCCTCTCTTCTCTTCCTCTCTTCCTCTCTTCTCTTCCTCTCTTCTCTTCCTCTCTTCCTCTCTTCTCTTCCTCTCTTCCTCTCTTCCTCTCTTCTCTTCCTCTCTTCCTCTCTTCTCTTCCTCTCTTCCTCTCTTCTCTTCCTCTCTTCTCTTCCTCTTCTCCTCTCTCTTCTCCATCCCTCTCTTCTCTTCCTCTCTTCTCTTCCTCTTCTCCTCTCTCTTCTCCATCCCTCTCTTCTCTTCCTCTCTTCTCCATCCCTCTCTTCTCCATCCCTCTCTTCTCCATCCCTCTCTTCTCCATCCCTCTCTTCTCCATCCCTCTCTTCTCCATCCCTCTCTTCTCCATCCCTCTCTTCTCCTCTCTTCTCTTCCTCTTCTCCCCTCTTCCTCTTCTCCTATCTTCTCTTCCTCTTCTCCTCTCTTCTCTTCCTCTTCTCTTCCTCTTCTCCTCTCTTCCTCTTCCTCTTCTCCTCTCTTCTCTTCCTCTTCTCCTATCTTCTCTTCCTCTTCTCCTCTCTTCTCCATCCCTCTCTTCTCCATCCCTCTCTTCTCCATCCCTCTCTTCTCCATCCCTCTCTTCTCCATCCCTCTCTTCTCCTCTCTTCTCCTCTCTTCTCTTCCTCTCTTCTCCATCCCTCTCTTCTCCATCCCTCTCTTCTCTCTTCTCCATCCCTCTCTTCTCCATCCCTCTCTTCTCCTCTCTTCTCCTCTCTTCTCTTCCTCTCTTCTCCATCCCTCTCTTCTCCATCCCTCTCTTCTCTCTTCTCCATCCCTCTCTTCTCCATCCCTCTTCTCTCTTCTCCTCTCTTCTCTTCCTCTCTTCTCCATCCCTCTCTTGCTCTCACACCTCTGTCCCTCCCCCTTTCTCTCCTTTCCCATCTCTCCACCACATCATGGCATGTTTTGGAGGAGCTCTCTGATTGGTGGAGCATGTGAACATTCCACCATTGCTATGGGGATGGAAGTTGATGACTTACAGCTGTGGTTTCTGTCTTTCTACAGCTGATAAGAGAATCTTTATTTGTGTTCTCTGGCTTCAGAACAGTGAATAATAATTCTAGACTTAATAAAACTCTCCTCCTCCTCTCTCCTCCTCCTCTCTCCTCTCTCCTCCTCCTCTCTCCTCCTCCTCTCTCCTCCTCCTCCTCCTCTCTCCTCCTCCTCTCTCCTCCCCCTCCTCCTCTCTCCTCCCCCTTACTCTCCTCTCTCCTCCTCCTCTCTCCGCCTCCCTCTCCTCCTCCTCTCTCCTCCCCCTCCTCCTCTCTCTCCTCCCCCTTACTCTCCTCCTCCCTCTCCCTCCTCCTCTC
Organism: Oncorhynchus gorbuscha; assembly: GCF_021184085.1. NCBI lineage: Eukaryota > Metazoa > Chordata > Actinopteri > Salmoniformes > Salmonidae > Oncorhynchus > Oncorhynchus gorbuscha. The sequence goes on along the minus strand of NW_025745984.1, from coordinate 12,426 downwards.
TCCTCCCCCTTACTCTCCTCTCTCCTCCCCTTACTCTCCTCTCTCCTCCCCCTTACTCTCCTCTCTCCTCCCCCATCCTCCTCTCTCCTCCCCACTTACTCTCCTCTCTCCTCCTCCTCTCTCCTCCTCCTCTCTCCTCCTCCTCTCTCCTCCCCCCTTACTCTCCTCTCTCCTCCCCTTACTCTCCTCTCTCCTCCCCCTTACTCTCCTCTCTCCTCCCCCTCCCTCCTCTCTCCTCCCCCTCTCCTCTCTCTCCCCCTTACTCTCCTCTCTCCTCCCCCTTACTCTCCTCTCTCCTCCCCTTACTCTCCTCTCTCCTCCCCCTTACTCTCCTCTCTCCTCCCCTTACTCTCCTCTCTCCTCCCCCCTACTCTCCTCTCTCCTCCCCCTCCCTCCTCTCTCCTCCCCCTCTCTCCTCTCTCCTCCTCCTCTCTCCTCCCCCTCCTCTCCTCCCTCCTCTCTCCTCCCCCTCCTCCTCTCTCCTCCCCCTTACTCTCCTCTCTCCTCCCCCTTACTCTCCTCTCTCCTCCCCCTTACTCTCCTCTCTCCTCCCCCTTACTCTCCTCTCTCTCCTCCCCCTTACTCTCCTCTCTCCTCCCCTACTCTCCTCTCTCCTCACCCTACTCTCCTCTCTCCTCACCCTTACTCTCCTCTCTCCTCCCCCCTACTCTCCTCTCTCCTCCCCCTACTCTCCTCTCTCCTCCCCTTACTCTCCTCTCTCCTCCCCCTTACTCTCCTCTCTCCTCCCCCTTGCTCTCCTCTCTCCTCCCCTTGCTCTCCTCTCTCCTCCCTCTCCTCTCTCCTCTCTCCTCCCTCTCCTCTCTCCTACCCTCCTCTCTCCTCTCCTCTCTCCTCTCTCCTCTCTCCTCCCTCTCCTCTCTCCTACCCTCCTCTCTCCTCCCCTCCCCCTCCTCCCTCTCTCCTCCTCCTCCTCTCTCCTCCCCTCCTCTCTCTCTCCTCCCCCTCCTCCCTCCCCCTCCTCCCTCTCTCCTCCCCCCTCCTCTCCCCTCCCCTCCTCTCTCCTCCCTCCCTCTCTCCTCCCCCTCTCTCTCCTCCCTCTCCCTCTCTCCTCCCCCTCCTCCTCTCTCCTCCCTCTCCTCTCTCCTCCCCCTCTCCTCTCTCCTCCCCCATCTCCTCTCCTACCTCTCCTCTCTCCTACCCTCCTCTCTCCTCCCCTCCTCTCTCCTACCCTCCTCTCTCCTCCCCTCCCCCTCCTCCTCTCTCCCTCCCCTCCTCCTCTCTCCTCCCCTCCCCCTCCTCTCTCCTCCCCTCCTCTCTCCTCACCTCCCCCCCTCCCTCTCTCCCTCCCCCTCCTCCTCTCTCCTCCCCCTCTCCTCCCCTCTCCTCCCCCTCTCCTCCTCTCTCTCTCCCCTCTCCTCCTCTCCCTCCCTCTCCTCTCTCCTCCCCTCTCCTCTCCTCCCCCTCCCCTCCCCTCCTCTCTCTCCCTCTCCTCTCTCCTCCCCCTCCTCTCTCCTCCCTCTCCCCCTCCTCCTCTCTCCTCCCTCTCCCCCTCCTCCTCTCTCCTCCTCTCTCCTCCCTCTCCTCCTCCTCTCTCCTCCCTCTCCTCTCTCCTCCCCCTCCTCCTCTCTCCTCCCTTTCCTCTCCCCTCCCCCTCCCTCCTCTCTCCCCCCTCCTCCTCTCTCCTCCCTTTCCTCTCTCCTCCCCCTCCTCCTCTCCCCTCCCCCTCCTCCTCTCTCCTCCCCCCCCTCCTCCTCTCTCCCCTCTCTCCTCCCCCCCTCCTCCTCTCTCCTCCTCTCTCCTCCCTCTCCCCCCTCCTCTCTCCTCCCTCTCCTCCTCCTCTCTCCCCCTCCTCCTCTCCCTCCCCTCCTCCTCTCTCCTCCCCCCCCTCCTCTCTCCTCCCCCTCCTCCTCTCTCATCCCCCCTCCTCCTCTCTCCTCCCTCTCCTCTCCCGGTCATCAGATCTGGGACATCCGTTCCCTGGACTGTGTTCATGTCCTCCAGACCAGTGGGGGCAGTGTCTATTCCATCGCTGTCACCAACCATCACATCGTCTGTGGCACCTACGAGAACCTTATACACGTAAGACACACACATATACAGAGATACATATGTCCTCAAGGGGACATGATTTATACTGTCCTCAAGGGGACATGATTTATACTGTCCTCAAGGGGACATGATTTAGACTGTCCTCAAGGGGACATGATTTAGACTGTCCTCAAGGGGACATGATTTAGACTGTCCTCAAGGGGACATGATTTAGACTGTCCTCAAGGGGACATGATTTAGACTGTCCTCAAGGGGACATGATTTAGACCGTCCTCAAGGGGACATGATTTAGACCGTCCTCAAGGGGACATGATTTAGACCGTCCTCAAGGGGACATGATTTAGACTGTCCTCAAGGGGACATGATTTAGACTGTCCTCAAGGGGACAGGATTTAGACTGTCCTCAAGGGGACAGGATTTAGACTGTCCTCAAGGGGACAGGATTTAGACTGTCCTCAAGGGGACAGGATTTAGACTGTCCTCAAGGGGACAGGATTTAGACTGTCCTCAAGGGGACAGGATTTAGACTGTCCTCAAGGGGACAGGATTTAGACTGTCCTCAAGGGGACAGGATTTAGACCGTCCTCAAGGGGACAGGATTTAGACCGTCCTCAAGGGGACAGGATTTAGACCGTCCTCAAGGGGACAGGATTTAGACCGTCCTCAAGGGGGACAGGATTTAGACCGTCCTCAAGGGGGACAGGATTTAGACTGTCCTCAAGGGGACAGGGGACATGATTTAGACTGTCCTCAAGGGGACGTGATTTAGACTGTCCTCAAGGGGACAGTGTTTTTAATGTGGATCCCTGATGTGTTCTCTAGGTCTGGGATATAGAGTCCAAGGAGCAGGTCCGGACCCTAACGGGTCATGTGGGGACAGTGTACGCTCTAGCAGTCATCTCTACACCAGACCAGACCAAGGTGTTCAGCGCCTCCTATGACCGCTCACTCAGGGTAAGTCTGTCTCTGACCGTCTGTCTCTGACCGTCTGTCTCTGACCGTCTGTCTCTCTGACCGTCTGCCTCTCTGACCGTCTGTCTCTGACCGTCTGTCTCTGACCGTCTGTCTCTGACCGTCTGTCTCTGACCGTCTGTCTCTGACCGTCTGTCTCTGACCGTCTGCCTCTCTGACCGTCTGTCTCTCTGACCATCTGTCTCTCTTGCCGTCTGTCTCTCTGAGCGTCTGTCTCTCTGAGCGTCTGTCTCTCTGAGCGTCTGTCTCTCTGACCGTCTGTCTCTGACCGTCTGCCTCTCTGACCGTCTGCCTCTCTGGCCGTCTGTCTCTCTGAGCGTCTGTCTCTCTGAGCGTCTGTCTCTCTGAGCGTCTGTCTCTCTGAGCGTCTGTCTCTCTGAGCGTCTGTCTCTCTGAGCGTCTGTCTCTCTGAGCGTCTGTCTCTCTTAGCGTCTGTCTCTCTTAGAGACACTGTTGGTGTTTCCTTTATTCTGGCAGTTACCTGGTGGCCCAACGCCTTATTGAAACACTATGTTGGTGGTTCCTTTATTCTGGCAGTTACCTGGTGGCTCAACGCCTTATTGAAACACTGTTGGTGTTTCCTTTATTCTGGCAGTTACCTGGTGGCCCAACACCCTATTAAAACACTGTTGGTGTTTCCTTTATTCTGGCAGTTACCTGGTGGTTGGTGGCCCAACGCCTTATTAAAACACTATGTTGGTGTTTCCTTTATTCTGGCAGTTACCTGGTGGTTGGTGACCCAATTCCTTATTAAGACACCATGTTGGTGTTTCCTTTATTCTGGCAGTTACCTGGTGGCCCAACCCCTTATTAAGACACTATGTTGGTGTTTCCTTTATTCTAGCAGTTACCTGGTGGCCCAACCCCTTATTAAAACACTATGTTGGTGTTTCCTTTATTCTGGCAGTTACCCGGTGGCCCAACCCCTTATTAAGACACTATGTTGGTGTTTCCTTTATTCTAGCAGTTACCTGGTGGCCCAACCCCTTATTAAAACACTATGTTGGTGTTTCCTTTATTCTGGCAGTTACCTGGTGGCCCAACCCCTTATTGACACTATGTTGGTGTTTCCTTTATTCTAGCAGTTACCTGGTGGCCCAACCCCTTATTAAGACACTGTTGCTGTTTCCTTTATTCTGGCAGTTACCTGGTGGTTGGTGGCCCGCCTTATTAAGACACTATGTTGGTGTTTCCTTTATTCTAGCAGTTACCTGGTGGCCCAACCCCTTATTAAGACACTATGTTGGTGTTTCCTTTATTCTAGCAGTTACCTGGTGGCCCAACCCCTTATTAAGACACTATGTTGCTGTTTCCTTTATTCTGGCAGTTACCTGGTGGTTGGTGGCCCAACGCCTTATTAAGACACTATGTTGGTGTTTCCTTTATTCTAGCAGTTACCTGGTGGCCCAACCCCTTATTAAGACACTATGTTGGTGTTTCCTTTATTCTAGCAGTTACCTGGTGGCCCAACCCCTTATTAAGACACTATGTTGGTGTTTCCTTTATTCTGGCAGTTACCTGGTGGCCCAACCCCTTATTAAGACACTATGTTGGTGTTTCCTTTATTCTAGCAGTTACCTGGTGGTTGGTGGCCCAACGCCTTAAGACACTATGTTGGTGTTTCCTTTATTCTAGCAGTTACCTGGTGGCCCAACCCCTTATTAAGACACTATGTTGGTGTTTCCTTTATTCTGGCAGTTACCTGTAGTAATCAACTGTGTGTGTTTTTTAAAGTAACCCAGCCTGTGTTTGTCAACAGGTGTGGAGCATGGACAACATGATCTGTACTCAGACCCTCCTCAGACACCAGGGGAGTGTAACCGCCCTGGCCGTCAGCAGGGGGCGCCTGTTCTCTGGAGCTGTGGACAGCACCGTCAAGGTACGCTCTACAGTCTATCAGTTATAACCCTCTACAGTCTATCAGTTATAACCCTCTACAGTCTATCAGTTATAACCCTCTACAGTCTATCAGTTATAACCCTCTACAGTCTATCAGTTATAACCCTCTACAGTCTATCAGTTATAACCCTCTACAGTCTATCAGTTATAACCCTCTACAGTCTATCAGTTATAACCCTCTACAGTCTATCAGTTAACCGACCCTCTACAGTCTATCAGTTATAACCCTCTACAGTCTATCAGTTATAACCCTCTACAGTCTATCAGTTATAACCCTCTACAGTCTATCAGTTATAACCCTCTACAGTCTATCAGTTACTTTAAGCCTTTAGCCCTGCCCATTCAGCATCGTTCACACCCTCTTTAAGCTTTTAGCCACGCCCACCCAGCATCGTTCACACCCTCTTTAGCTTTTAGCCCCGCCCATTCAGCATCGATCACACCCTCTTCAGCTTTTAGCCCTGCCCATCCAGCATCGTTCACACCCTCTTTAAGCCTTTAGCCACGCCCATTCAGCATCGTTCACACCCTCTTTAAGCTTTTAGCCCCGCCCATTCAGTACCGCTCACACCCTCTTTAAGCCTTTAGCCACGCCCATTCAGCATCGTTCACACCCTCTTTAAGCTTTTAGCCACGCCCATCCAGCATCGTTCACACCCTCTTCAGCTTTTAGCCCCGCCCATTCAGTACCGTTCACACCCTCTTCAGCTTTTAGCCCCGCCCATCTCATTTCTCTCTCGGAGCGCACACCTGACGCCAATGATTTGTTTACCTCGGAATAACATGAAAACAGCCAAACCAGCCCTGCTGGCAACCAGTTCATTACGCTTTTTAGCCAACGTTGACGGAGACCAGCCATACTTTAGCTTAAGACATGCTAGCTAGGTAAACAGTGTTTTTTAAGATCACAAACAGCACCTAACATTAGCTAGTTAATTAAACAACAATGAACAAAGTGCCAACAATGTCAGTGCTGGGAGCTAAGCAACCAGCTTCAATGTTAGCTAGCTAACATTAGCCTCTATTTAGCAAAGAAAACTGCTCTGGGATACGAATAATGACATCAGCTAGGGAGCCAGACAGCTAACTTTAGCTAGCTCACAGTACACTTTAGCTTAAGACATACAGCTAGCTAGCTAACAGTACACTTTAGCTTAAGACATATAGCTAGCTAGCTAACAGTACACTTTAGCTTAAAACATATAGCTAGCTAGCTAGCTAACAGTATACTTTAGCTTAAGACATACAGCTAGCTAGCTAGCTAACAGTACACTTTAGCTTAAGACATACAGCTAGCTAGCTAGCTAACAGTACACTTTAGCTTAAAACATACAGCTAGCTAGCTAGCTAACAGTACACTTTAGCTTGAAATGAAGCTACTTTCTGTCAAAATGAGAAAAAGTGTAATATCTGAAAACGTAGCATGGCATCTCCCTGTTGCAGATGCCATGCCACTGTTGTCCTTAGTTTGAATATATAATCCAGAGACAGGTGTTTAATCTCTTTAGCCAGCAGACTCTAATTCCACTGATCTCTGTCTCTGTCTCTCTCTGACTCTCTACCCCCTCTCTGACACTCTCTACCCCTCTCTCTGACTCTGTCTCTCTCTCTCTCTCTCTCTCTCTCTCTCTCTCTCTCTCTCTCTCTCTCTCTACCCCTCTCTCTCTGACTCCCTCTACCCCTCTCTCTCTCTGACTCCCTCTACCCTCTCTCTCTGTCTCTCTCTCTCTACCCTCTCTCTCTCTCTGACTCTCTCTACCCCTCTCTCTCTCTGACTCCCTCTACCCTCTCTCTCTGTCTCTCTCTCTCTCTCTGTCCCCTCTCTCTCTCTGACTCTCTCAATTCAATTCAAGGGGCTTTATTGGCATGGGAAACATGTGTTAACATTGCCAAAGCAAGTGAGGTAGATAATATATAAAGTGAAATAAACAATACAAATGAACAGTAAACATTACACAGACAGAAATGTCAAAACAGTAAAGACATTACAAATGTCATATTATACATATATATATGTGATCAGTATGGGGGGTCATGTAGAAACTGATCATGTCAATGTGTTACTAATTGATGTGATCAGTATGGGGGTAATGTAGAAACTGATCATGTCAATGTGTTACTAATTGATGTGATCAGTATGGGGGGGTAATGTAGAAACTGATCATGTCAATGTGTTACTAATTGATGTGATCAGTCTGGGGGAAGGTAATGTAGACAGTGATCATGTCAATGTGTTACTAATTGATGTGATCAGTCTGGGGGGTAATGTAGATAGTGATCATGTCAATGTGTTACTAATTGATGTGATCAGTCTGGGGGGGTAATGTAGTAATAGATGTGATCAGTCTGGGGGGGTAATGTAGACAGTGATCATGTCAATAAAGACATTTAACCCACACACACAGTGTTATAACAATGTCTCTGTCTCTGTCTCTAGGTGTGGACATGTTAGAGGACGCTGATTGGTTTGAGAGGTTGCTGTCGAGGAGAGCAGCTGATTGGTTCCAACCTCAATGGACCACCCTGTGTCAAACGGACCATATGAACTCTGACACACACACACACACACACACACACACACACACACACACACACACACACACACACACACACACACACACACACACACACACACACACACACACACACACACACACACACACACACACACACACACACACTCTGATTGGTTCATCATCCTTCAGGATCATGACTGTTTTAAATATCTCTACTATATGAACTTTAACCCCCCTCAGAAGTGATCACGACCTTTGTGTCCTTAGCCCAGTGCATTATGGGTGGAGCTGCCATACCTAGCTCTGCCCACTGACGACACCAGCCCTCCCTGATTGGGACAATTCCAGAACTGTGTACCGAAGACTTGTTAGCTCCCCAAGATAATGCCTTGGCTTCAGTTCAGTCCCCCGGGGACTGGGACTGGGCTGGACGTTACTGATCCGGTGACCGGACCGTTACTGACCCGGGGACTGACCCGGGGACTGGACCGGACCTTACTGATCCGGTGACCGGACCGTTACTGACCCGGGGGACTGACCCGGGGACTGGACCGTTACTGATCCGGTGACCGGACCGTTACTGACCCGGAGGGACTGGACCGTTACTGACCCGGAGGGACTGGACCTTTACTGACCCGGGGACTAGAGACCGGTACTGACCCGGGGGACTGGACCGGTACTGACCCCGGGGGACTGGACCGGTACTGACCGGGGGGACTGGACCGGTACTGACCGGGGGACTGGACCGTACTGACCCGGGGACTGGACCGGTACTGACCCGGGGGACTGGACCGGTACTGATTGGACCGGTACTGATTGGACCCGGTACTGACCTGGGGACTGGACCGGAAGTACTGACCCGGGGGACTGGACCGGTACTGCCCGGGGGACTGACCCGGGGGACTGGCCGGTACTGACCCTGGGGGACTGGACCGGTACTGATTGGACGGTACTGACCGGGGGACTGGACCGGTACTGATTGGACCGGTACTGACCCTGGGGGACTGGACCGGTACTGATTGACCGGTACTGATTGGACCGGTACTGATTGGACCGGTACTGATTGGACCGGTACTGACCCTGGGGACTGGACCGGTACTGATTGGACCGGGTACTGACCCTGGGGACTGGACCGGTACTGACCCTGGGGACTGGACCGTTACTGACCCTGGGGGGGACTGGACCGGTACTGACTGGACCGGGTACTGACCGGGGGGGACTGGACCGGTACTGATTGGACCGGTACTGACCCTGGGGACTGGACCGGTACTGATTGGACCGTACTGATTGGACCGGTACTGATTGGACCGTACTGACCCTGGGGGACTGGACCGGTACTGATTGGACCGGTACTGACCCTGGGGACTGGACCGGTACTGACCCCTGGGGGACTGGACCGTACTGACTGGACCGGTACTGACCCCGGGGGGACTGGACCGGTACTGATTGGACCGGTACTGACCCTGGGGGACTGGACCGTTACTGACCCTGGGGGACTGGACCGGTACTGACTGGACCGGTACTGACCCGGGGGACTGGACTGGTACTGACTGGACCGGTACTGACCCTGGGGGACTGGACCGGTACTGATTGGACCGGTACTGACCCGGGGGGACTGGACCGGTACTGACCCGGGGACTGGAAGCATATGGAACGGGAGGGGCCTGCCTGAAGTTGTCAAATAGAAACTCATGTTTTACGTCACAAAGCATCAGTGTTTTAGAATGGACAGTGATGGGCTCTGCTAGCAACAACTAGAATGGACAGTGATGGGCTCTGCTAGCAACAACTAGAATGGACAGTGATGGGCTCTGCTAGCAACAACTAGGCTGTGTTCTACTCTGCAGCTCTGCTAGCAACAACTAGGCTGTGTTCTACTCTGCAGCTCTGCTAGCAACAACTAGGCTGTGTTCTACTCTGCAGCTCTGCTAGCAACAACTAGGCTGTGTTCTACTCTGCAGCTCTGCTAGCAACAACTAGGCTGTGTTCTACTCTGCAGCTCTGCTAGCAAAAACTAGGCTGTGTTCTACTCTGCAGCTCTGCTAGCAACAACTAGGCTGTGTTCTACTCTGCAGCTCTGCTAGCAACAACTAGGCTGTGTTCTACTCTGCAGCTCTGCTAGCAACAACTAGGCTGTGTTCTACTCTGCAGCTCTGCTAGCAACAACTAGGCTGTGTTCTACTCTGCAGCTCTGCTAGCAACAACTAGGCTGTGTTCTAGCAGCAAACAACTAGGCTGTGTTCTACTCTGCAGCTCTGCTAGCAAAAACTAGGCTGTGTTCTACTCTGCAGCTCTGTGTTTAGTGCCATGATGATGATGATGAGGAGGATGGTGGTGTTGATGATGCCATGTAGGCTGTGTTTAGGACCACTACGCAGCTCTGTGTTTAGTGCCATGATGATGATGATGAGGAGGATGATGATGATGATGATGATGGTGGTGGTGGTGGTGGTGTTGATGATGATGATGATGATGACGATGGCTGTGTTCAGGACCACTACGCAGCTCTGTGTTTAGTGCCATGATGATGAGGATGATGATGATGATGGCTGTGTTCAGGACCACTATGCAGCTCTGTGTTTAGTGCCATGATGATGAGGATGAGGAGGAGGATGATGATGGCTGTGTTCAGGACCACTATGCAGCTCTGAGTGCCATGATGATGAGGTGATGAGGAGGAGGATGATGATGGCTGTGTTCAGGACCACTACGCAGCGAATGTGTCAACGGTTTGAAATGATCTGTACCATACTGAAATGTTTCCGTCAGTAAGAAGACTGTGTGAATGGGAATGAGAAATGCCTGCATTATCCCTGTTCTCTCTTTGTCTCCTCCCTCCCTGTCCGTCATTAAGAAGACTGTGTGAATGGGAGAGATGCCTCCATTATCCCTGTTCTCTCTTGGTCTCCTCCTTCCTCTGGTTCTCTCTCGGTCTCCTCCCTCCTCTGGTTCTCTCCTACCTCCTCTGGTTCTCTTTGTCTCCTCCCTCCTCTGGTTCTCTCTCCTCCCTCCTCTGGTTCTCTCTCCTACCTCCTCTGGTTCTGTCTTGGTCTCCTCCCTCCTCTGGTTCTCTCTCTTTACTAACCGGAAACATGAAGAGAACAGTCATGTGATCAGTCTGGGGGTGGTGGTGGTAGTAATGTAGATACTGATCATGTCAATGTGTTACCATTTGATGTGAGCAGTCTGGGGGGGGTGTAATGTAGAAACCAATCATGTGTTACTAATTGATGTGATCAGTCTGGGTGTAATGTAGAAACCAATCATGTGTTACTAATTGATGTGATCTGGTCTGGGGCAATGTAGAAAACTGGATCATGTCAATGTTACTAATTGATGGTATCAGTCTGGGGGTAATGTAGACAGTGATCATGTCAACGTGTTACTAATTGATGGTATCAGTCTGGGGGTAGTAAACTGATCATGTCAATGTGTTACTAATTGATGGATCAGTCTGGGGGGATTAATGTAGAAACTGATCATGTCAATGTGTTACTAATTGATGGTATCAGTCTGGGGGTACTGATGTGACTAATTGGATGTGATCTGGGGGATTAATGTAGAAACTGATCATGTCAATGTGTTACTAATTGATGTTATCAGTCTGGGGGGTTAATGTAGTAATAGATGTGATCAGCCTGGGGGGGGGTAAATGTAGTAATATATGTGATCAGCCTGGGGGAGGTAATGAAGTAATAATATATGTGATCATCCTGGGGGAGGTAATGTAGAAACTGATCATGTCTTCTCTCTGATCCTAGATCTGTTAGATGTTCTGTTGTATACTTGATGTACGCCTGATTTACCTGATCATTAAAATACTGTACACTTTGAAGTGTGTGACTGATCCCTAATGTTACAATAGTGTACACTTTGAAGTGTGTGACTGATCCCTAATGTTACAATAGTGTACACTTTGAAGTGTGTGACTGATCCCTAATGTTACAATAGTGTACACTTTGAAGTGTGTGACTGATCCCTAATGTTACAATAGTGTACACTTTGAAGTGTGTGACTGATCCCTAATGTTACAATAGTGTACACTTTGAAGTGTGTGACTGATCCCTAATGTTACAATAGTGTACACTTTGAAGTGTGTGACTGATCCCTAATGTTACAATAGTGTACACTTTGAAGTGTGTGACTGATCCCCAATGTTACAATAGTGTACACTTTGGAAGTGTGTGACTGATCCCTAATGTTACAATAGTGTACACTTTGAAGTGTGACTGATCCCTAATGTTACAATAGTGTACACTTTGAAGTGTGTGACTGATCCCTAATGTTACAATAGTGTACACTTTGAAGTGTGTGACTGATCCCTAATGTTACAATAGTGTACACTTTGAAGTGTGTGACTGATCCCTAATGTTACAATAGTGTACACTTTGAAGTGTGTGACTGATCCCTAATGTTACAATAGTGTACACTCTGAAGTGTGTGACTGGTCCTAATGTTACGTGTACACTTTGAAGTTCAGACTGGTCCCCCCCCCCGTGGCCTATCGGCCGGGTCGGTGGCCTCCCCTCCCCGTGGATCGAGGACTCCAGGTTAAGAACTACTGTGTGCTGTAATAGATGACCATCGTGAATATCTCCACAGCTCTCTGCTGCCCCTCTGGGCCTCCGATGTAACAGCCACGTGTCTCTGACAGACGCTGGGCGATAATAGTGGTTCAATTTTCAGTAAGAATTCACACACTAAAACCACAGGATGCTTCATTCAGTAAGGTGATGACCAGGGTGTATTCTGGGAGATAACTGCCTTCAGCTCTGTGCTGTGTTCTCTGGTCTGAAGGCTGGTCGTGTTCTCTGGTCTGAAGGCTGGTCGTGTTCTCTGGTCTGAAGGCTGGTCGTGTTCTCTGGTCTGAAGGCTGGTCGTGTTCTCTGGTCTGAAGGCTGGTCGTGTTCTCTGGTCTGAAGGCTGGTCGTGTTCTCTGGTCTGAAGGCTGGTCGTGTTCTCTGGTCTGAAGGCTGGTCGTGTTCTCTGGTCTGAAGGCTGGTCGTGTTCTCTGGTCTGAAGGCTGGTC
>NW_025745983.1:170000-207988 GCF_021184085.1 Oncorhynchus gorbuscha | reverse complement strand
TACATATATACCCTCCTCTCTAGTGTATAACCTATATCTATACTCTCTCTAGTGTATCCTCTCTCTAGTGTATAACCTACATATATACCCTCCTCTCTCTAGTGTATAACCTACATCTATACCCTCCTCTCTCTAGTATATAACCTATATCTATACCCTCCTCTCTCTAGTATATAACCTATATCTATACCCTCCTCTCTCTAGTGTATAACCTATATCTATACCCTCCTCTCTCTAGTATATAACCTACATATATACCTCCTCTCTAGTATATAACCTACATATATACCTCCTCTCTAGTATATAACCTATATATATACCCTCCTCTCTCTAGTATATAACCTACATCTATACCCTCTCCCTCTCTAGTATATAACCTACATCTATACCCTCCTCTCTCTATTATATAACCTACATCTATATCCTCCTCTCTCTAGTGTATAACCTACATCTATACCCTCCTCTCTCTAGTATATAACCTATACATCTATATACCCTCCTCTCTAGTGTATAACCTATATCTATACCCTCCTCTCTAGTGTATAACCTACATCTATATACCCTCCCTCTCTAGTATATAACCTACATCTATACCCTCCTCCTCTCTCTAGTATATAACCTACATCTATACCCTCCTCTCTCTAGTGTATAACCTATATCTATACCCTCCTCTCTCTAGTATATAACCTACATCTATACCCTCCTCTCTCTAGTGTATAACCTACATCTATAACCCTCCTCTCTCTAGTGTATAACCTACATCTATACCCTCCTCTCTCTCTAGTGTATAACCTACATCTATACCCTCTCTCTCTAGTATATAACCTACATCTATACTCCTCCCCTCCTCTCTCTAGTGTATAACCTACATATATACCTCCTCTCTCTAGTATATAACCTATATCTATACCCTCCCTCTCTCTAGTATATAACCTACATCTATACCCTCTCTCTCTAGTGTATAACCTACATCTATACCCTCCTCTCTCTATTATATAACCTATATCTATACCTCCTCTCTCTAGTGTATAATATCTATACCCTCTCTAGTATATAACCTACATCTATACCCTCCTCTCTCTAGTATATAACCTACATCTATACCCTCCTCTCTCTAGTATATAACCTACATCTATACCCTCCTCTCTCTAGTATATAACCTACATCTATACTCCTCTCTCTCTAGTATATAACCTACATCTATACCATCTCCTCTCTCTAGTATATAACCTACATATATACCCTCCTCTCTCTCTAGTACATATAACTCTAGTGTATAACCTATATCTATACCCTCCTCTCTCTAGTATATAACCTACATATATACTCCTCCTCTCTCTAGTATATAACCTACATATATACCCTCCTCTCTCTAGTATATAACCTACATCTATACCCTCCCTCTAGTCTATAACCTATAACCTCTCTAGTATATAACCTACATCTATATCTCCTCCTCTCTCTAGTATATAACCTACATCTATACCCTCCTCTCTCTAGTGTATAACCTACATCTATACCCTCCTCTCTCTAGTGTATAACCTACATCTATACCTCCTCTCTCTAGTATATAACCCATATATCTCTCTAGTATATAACCTACATCTATATATAACCCTCCTCTCTCTAGTGTATAACCTACATCTATACCTCCTCTCTCTAGTATATAACCTACATCTATACCCTCCTCTCTCTAGTATAATAACCTACCCTCCTCTCTATAACCTACATATATACCCTCCTCTCTCTAGTATATAACCTACATCTATACCCTCCTCTCTCTAGTGTATAAACCTACATATAACCCTCCTCCTCTCTCTAGTGTATAACCTATATATATACCCTCCTCCTCTCTCTAGTGTATAAACATATATACCCTCCTCTCTCTAGTATATAACCCATCTATACCCTCCTCTCTCTAGTGTATAACCTATATCTATACCCTCCTCTCTCTAGTGTATAACCTATATCTATACCCTCTCTCTCTCTCTCTGTATAACCTACATCTATACCCTCCTCTCTCCTAACCCTCTCTCTAGTATATAACCTACATCTATACCCTCCTCCCTCTCTCTAGTGTATAACCTATATCTATACATCTATAACCCCTCCTCTCTCTAGTCTATAACCTCCCCTCTCTCATCTATAACCCTCCTCTCTCTAGTATATAACCTCATCTATACCCTCCTCTCTCTAGTATATAACCTACATCTATACCCTCCTCTCTCTCTAGTATATAACCTACATCTATACCCTCCTCTCTCTAGTATATAACCTACATATATACCCTCCTCTCTAGTGTATAACCTATATCTATACCCTCCTCTCTCTAGTATATAACCTATATCTATACCCTCCTCTCTCTAGTATATAACCTACATCTATACCTCCTCCCTCTCTAGTATATAACCTACATCTATACCCTCCTCTCTCTAGTGTATAACCTACATCTATACCCTCCTCTCTCTAGTATATAACCTACATATATACCCTCCTCTCTCTAGTGTATAACCTACATCTATACCCTCCTCTCTCTAGTGTATAACCTACATCTATACCCTCCTCTCCTCTCTCTAGTATATAACCTACATATATACCCTCTCTCTCTAGTATATAACCCTATACCCTCTCTCTAGTGTATAACCTACATCTATACCCTCCTCTCTCTAGTGTATAACCTACATCTATACCCTCTTCTCTCTAGTATATAACCTACATCTATACCCTCCTCTCTCTAGTGTATAACCTACATCTATACCCTCCTCTCTCTAGTATATAACCTACATCTATACCCTCCTCTCTCTAGTGTATAACCTACATCTATACCCCTCTCCTCTCTCTAGTATATAACCTACATCTATACCCTCCTCTCTCTAGTATATAACCTACATATATACCCTCCTCTCTCTAGTGTATAACCTATATCTATACCCTCTCTCTAGTGTATAACCTACATCTATACCCTCCTCTCTCTAGTGTATAACCTACATATATACCCTCCTCTCTCTAGTGTATAACCTACATCTATACCCTCTCTCTAGTATATAACCTACATCTATACCCTCCTCCTCTAGTAGTATATAACCTACATCTATACCCTCCTCTCTCTAGTGTATAACCTACATCTATACCCTCCTCTCTCTAGTGTATAACCTACATCTATACCCTCCTCTCTCTAGTGTATAACCTACATCTATACCCTCCCTCTCTAGTGTATAACCTACATCTATACTCCTCCTCTCCTACATCTCTCTAGTGTATAACCTACATCTATACCCTCCTCTCTCTAGTATATAACCTACATATATACCCTCCTCTCTCTCTCTAACCTCCATTTCTTCCTACCTACCCTCCTCTCTAGTGTATAACAGACCTCCACTCTACCACTAACAGACCTCCACTCTACCACTAACAGACCTCCACTCTACCACTAACAGACCTCCTCCACTCTAAACAGACCTCCACCCTCCTCCTCTCTAGTGTTTCCCTCTAACCTACAGAACTCCACTCTACCACTAACAGATCTCCACTCTACCACTAACAGACCTCCACTCTACCACTAACAGACCTCCCACTCTACCACTAACAGACCTCCACTCTACCACTAACAGACCTCCTCTCTAGTGTATAACCTAACAGACCTCCACTCTATAACTAACAGACCTCCACTCTACCTCTAACAGACCTCCACTCTAAACAGACCTCCACTCTACCACTAACAGACCTCCACTCTACCACCTAACAGACCTCCACTCTACCACTAACAGACCTCCACTCTAAACATAACCTATAGACCTCCACTCTACCTCTAAACAGAACTCCACTCTACCACTAACAGACCTCCACTCTACCACTAACAGACCTCCACTCTAAACAGACCTCCACTCTACCACTAACAGACCTCCACTCTACCACTAACAGACCTCCACTCTACCTCTAAACAGACCTCCACTCTAAACAGACCTCCACTCTACCACTAACAGACCTCCACTCTACCACTAACAGACCTCCACTCTACCACTAACAGACCTCCACTCTACCACTAACAGACCTCCACTCTAAACAGACCTCCACTCTACCCACTAACAGACCTCCACTCTAGTATATAACACTAACAGACCTCCACTCTAAACAGACCTCCACTCTACCCTACAGACCTCCACTATACCACTCCACAGACCTACTCTAAACAGACCTCCACTCTACCACTAACAGACCTCCACTATACCCTAACAGACCTCCACTCTAAACAGACCTCCACTCTACCACTAACAGACCTCCACTCTACCACTAACAGACCTCCACTCTACTAACAGACCTCCACTCTACCTCTAAACAGAACTCCACTCTACCACTAAACAGACTCCACTCTACCACTAACAGACCTCCACTCTACCACTAACAGACCTCCACTCTACCACTAACAGACCTCAGACCTCCACTCTACCACTAACAGACCTCCACTCTACCACTAACAGACCTCCACTCTACCCCTAACAGACCTCCACTCTACCACTAACAGACCTCCACTCTACCACTAACAGACCTCCACTCTAAACAGACCTCCACTCTACCACTAACAGACCTCCACTCTACCACTAACAGACCTCCACTCTACCACTAACAGACCTCCACTCTAAACAGACCTCCACTCTACCTCTAAACAGAACTCCACTCTACCACTAACAGACCTCCACAGACCTCCACCACTAACAGACCTCCACTCTACCACTAACAGACCTCCACTCTACCACTAACAGACCTCCACTCTAACAGACCTCCACTCTCCAAACAGACCTCCACTCTAAACAGACCTCCACTCTACCACTAACAGACCTCCCACTCTACCACTAACAGACCTCCTACCTCTAAACAGACCTCCACTCTACCACTAACAGACCTCCACTCTAAACAGACCTCCACTCTAACAGACCACTCTAACAGACCTCCACTCTACCACTAACAGACCCTCCACTCTACTCTAACAGACCTCCACTCTACCACTCTAACAGACCTCCACTCTACCACTAACAGACCTCCACTCTACCACTAACAGACCTCCACTCTACCACTAACAGACCTCCACTCTACCACTAACAGACCTCCACTCTACCACTAACAGACCTCCACTCTAAACAGACCTCCACTCTACCACTAACAGATCCAGAGCAGAAACTCACTGTTCTCAGACAGCTCCAGTATGTAGTGTAGAAGAGGAGAGTTTCCATCGAAGGGTCTGACCCAGGAGAGAAGAACTGAACGGCTGTCTGAATCATTCAGAGACACAGACAGAGACCTGGGGGAGTGGGGGAGCTCACTGTGGGACAGGAGGGGGAGAGGGGGAGGAGAGAGAGGGAGAGAGAGAGGGGAGAGAGGGGAGGAGAGAGAGGGAGAGAGGGGGAGGATAGGGAGATGTGGAGAGGGAGAGGGAGAGAGGGGGAGGGAGAGAGGGGGGAGGGAGAGGAGAGAGGGGACAGAGGAGGAGAGTGGACAGAGAGAGGGAGAGAGGGAGGGAGGAGGGGAGGTGGAGGGAGGTAGAGAGAGAGGGAGGGAGAGAGGGGGAAAAAGACAATATTACTTTCTATTATTTGATCATTATGTGAAGGCATGTGATATATTAGACAGATTTGAGGGTTGAGAGATGGAGAGAGACAGAGAGATGGAGAGAGTGACAGAGAGATGGAGAGAGGGACAGAGAGATGGAGAGAGGGACAGAGAGATGGAGAGAGGGACAGAGAGATGGAGAGAGGGACAGAGAGTTGGAGAGAGGGACAGAGAGTTGGAGAGAGGGACAGAGAGATGGAGAGAGAGACAGAGAGATGGAGAGAGAGACAGAGAGATGGAGAGAGGGACAGAGAGATGTAGAGAGGGACAGAGAGATGTAGAGAGAGACAGAGAGATGGAGAGAGGGACTGAGAGATGTAGAGAGGGACAGAGAGATGTAGAGAGGGACAGAGAGATGTAGAGAGAGACAGAGAGATGGAGAGAGAGACAGAGAGACGGAGAGAGGGACAGAGAGATGTAGAGAGAGACAGAGAGTTGGAGAGAGGGACAGAGAGTTGGAGAGAGTGACAGAGAGAGTTGGAGAGAGGGACAGAGAGATGGAGAGAGAGAGACAGAGTTTGAGAAAGGGACAGAGAGAGATGAAGAGAGAGACATAGAGTTGGAGAGAGGGACAGAGAGAGATGGAGAGAGAGACATCCCCCTCTCCTCTCCTCTCCTCCCCTCCTCCTCTCCCTCTCCTCCTCTCTACCCTCCTCTTCTCTCCTCTCCACTCCTCCCTCTCCCTTCTCCCTCCCCTCTCATCCACCTCTCTCCTCTCATCTCCTCCTCTCATCCCCTCACCTCTCCTCTCCCTCTCCTCCCCCTCCCCTCTCATCCCCCTCACCTCTCCTCTCCTCTCCTCCTCCTCCCCTCCCCTCTCATCCCCATCTCCTCTCCTCTCCTCTCCCTCTCATCTCATCTCATCTCCTTCTCCCCTAGCCTCTCCTTCTCCTCTCCTCTTATTCCCCTCTCCTCTCCTCCTCCCTCTCTCTCTCTCTTCTCCCCCTCCCCTCTCATCTTATACCCCTCTCGTCTCGTCTCTCGTCTCGTCTCGTCTCGTCTCTCGTCTCTCCTCTCCTCTCATCCCCATCTCCTCTTATTCCCCTCTCCTCTCCTCCTCTCTCTTCTCCTCTTATCCCCTCCCCTCTCATCTTATCCCCCTCTTCTCTCCTCTCCCTCTCCTGTTTCTCCCTCAGCTTTGAGTTACTATTGCATATGGCGGAGGCATGAGCGAACACGCAAATGGAGGGGCGAGGCCTGAGGGGAAGGGGTGGGGATGTGGGATTCAGAGTGTGGCAGTTTGAAGTCCCAAGTTATGTGTGTAACTCACATGACTTCGAGGCGTGCGGAGCGTGATTGGTTCCCGGCCTGTGATGTCACAGTGCAGGTATAGTCTCCTATGTCGCCTGACCAAGTCTGGCTGATGGTCAGAGAACCAGACAATATAGACACTCTGCCCCGCTGGGCTGGAGGGGTACTGCTCCACGCTGCCACTGGAAACTACAGAGATACAGAACCATGTTAACATAGAGACACTCTGCCCCCGCTGGGCTGGAGTGGTACTGCTCCACCACACTGGAAACTACAGAGATACAGAACCATGTTAACATAGAGACACTCTGCCCCCGCTGGGCTGGAGTGGTACTGCACCACACTGGAAACTACAGAGATACAGAACCATGTTAACATACAGACACTCTGCCCCGCTGGGCTGGAGGTACTGCACACACTGGAAACTACAGAGATACAGAATCATGTTAACATACAGAAACTCTGCCCCGCTGAGCTGGAGGTACTGCACCACACTGGAAACTACAGAGATACAGAATCATGTTAGCATACGGACACCCTCCCCTACCTGATGTTGATCCTGGGGTCGTGTGTAGCGTTACAGTCCAGGGTTGCCGTGGTTCCCTTGATGACCCTCTGGTCCACCGGCGGGACGGAGATGAATGTACGAACTGCAGAGAGAGGTCAGAGGTTAAGGGGGTCATCATCATCATGATATTATCTCATAGAACAAAACATAGAAGATATCACACCTCATTTTCAGTGTTTATTCCAACTCTCTTCATTCTCCATTCATTTCTCCCATAGGGACGGCCCAACCAACCAGAGGTCTCCTCTCCATTCATTTCTCCCATAGGGACGGCCCAACCAACCAGAGGTCTCCTCTCCATTCATTTCTCCCATAGGGACGGCCTGACCAACCAGAGGTCTCCTCTCCATTCATTTCTAGGGACGGCCCCCAACCAGAGGGCACCTCTCCATTCATTTCGGCCCGACCAACCAGAGGTCTCCTCTCCATTCATTTCTCCCATAGGGACGGCCCGACCAACCAGAGGTCTCCTCTCCATTCATTTCTCCCATAGGGACGGCCCAACCAACCAGAGGGCACCTCTCCATTCATTTCTCCCATAGGGAGGGCCTGACCAACCAGAGGTCTCCTCTCCATTCATTTCTCCCATAGGGACGGCCCAACCAACCAGAGGGCACCTCTCCATTCATTTCTCCCATAGGGACGGCCCGACCAACCAGAGGTCTCCTCTCCATTCATTTCTCCCATAGGGACGGCCTGACCAACCAGAGGTCACTTCTGGGGGTTTGGACGACAAGCCAAATCTAGAGTTTCAGTTTGGACACTATTTGTGTCAGAATAGGAGGTCAGTTAGTATACCATTAGGAGGTCAGTTAGTATACCATTAGGAGGTCAGTTAGTATACCATTAGGAGGTCAGTTAGTATACCATTAGGAGGTCAGTTAGTGTACCATTAGGAGGTCAGTTAGTATACCATTAGGAGGTCAGTTAGTGTACCATTAGGAGGTCAGTTAGTATACCATTAGGAGGTCAGTTAGTATACCATTAGGAGGTCAGTTAGTATACCATTAGGAGGTCAGTTAGTATACCATTAGGAGGTCAGTTAGTATACCATTAGGAGGTCAGTTAGTATACCATTAGGAGGTCAGTTAGTATACTATTAGGAGGTCAGTTAGTATACCATTAGGAGGTCAGTTAGTATACCATTAGGAGGTCAGTTAGTATACCATTAGGAGGTCAGTTAGTATACTATTAGGAGGTCAGTTAGTATACCATTAGGAGGTCAGTTAGTAGACCATTAGGAGATCAGTTAGTATACCATTAGGAGGTCAGTTAGTATACTATTAGGAGGTCAGTTAGTATACCATTAGGAGGTCAGTTAGTATACCATTAGGAGGTCAGTTAGTATACCATTAGGAGGTCAGTTAGTATACTATTAGGAGGTCAGTTAGTGTACTATTAGATGTTATTGGGTAGGAGGTCAGTTAGTATACCATTAGGAGGTCAGTTAGTATACCATTAGGAGGTCAGTTAGTGTACCATTAGGAGGTCAGTTAGTATACCATTAGGAGGTCAGTTAGTATACCATTAGGAGGTCAGTTAGTATACCATTAGGAGGTCAGTTAGTATACTATTAGGAGGTCAGTTAGTGTACTATTAGATGTTATTGGGTAGGAGGTCAGTTAGTATACCATTAGGAGGTCAGTTAGTATACCATTAGGAGGTCAGTTAGTGTACCATTAGGAGGTCAGTTAGTATACCATTAGGAGGTCAGTTAGTGTACCATTAGGAGGTCAGTTAGTATACCATTAGGAGGTCAGTTAGTATACCATTAGGAGGTCAGTTAGTATACCATTAGGAGGTCAGTTAGTATACCATTAGGAGGTCAGTTAGTATACCATTAGGAGGTCAGTTAGTATACCATTAGGAGGTCAGTTAGTATACTATTAGGAGGTCAGTTAGTATACCATTAGGAGGTCAGTTAGTATACCATTAGGAGGTCAGTTAGTATACCATTAGGAGGTCAGTTAGTATACTATTAGGAGGTCAGTTAGTATACCATTAGGAGGTCAGTTAGTAGACCATTAGGAGATCAGTTAGTATACCATTAGGAGGTCAGTTAGTATACTATTAGGAGGTCAGTTAGTATACCATTAGGAGGTCAGTTAGTATACCATTAGGAGGTCAGTTAGTGTACCATTAGGAGGTCAGTTAGTATACCATTAGGAGGTCAGTTAGTATACCATTAGGAGGTCAGTTAGTATACTATTAGGAGGTCAGTTAGTATACCATTAGGAGGTCAGTTAGTATACCATTAGGAGGTCAGTTAGTATACCATTAGGAGGTCAGTTAGTATACCATTAGGAGGTCAGTTAGTATACCATTAGGAGGTCAGTTAGTGAACCATTAGGAGGTCAGTTAGTATACTATTAGGAGGTCAGTTAGTGAACCATTAGGAGGTCAGTTAGTGTACTATTAGAGAGGAGAGGATGTTTCTAAACTTGTATCTGATCCAAACCAAACCGGACTTAACCAGAACTAAATCAAGTCCATCTTTTCAATCAAAGTCATCAGCTGACCACACAACCAGCCAATCATCAGCTGACCACAAAATCAGCCAGTCATCAGCTGACCACACAACCAGCCAATCATCAGCTGACCACACAACCAGCCAATCATCAGCTGACCACACAACCAGCCAGTCATCAGCTGACCACAAAATCAGCCAGTCATCAGCTGACCACACAACCAGACAATCATCAGCTGACCACACAACTAGCCAATCATCAGCTGACCACACAACCAGCCAATCATCAGCTGACCACACAACCAGCCAGTCATCAGCTGACCACAAAACCAGCCAATCATCAGCTGACCACACAACCAGCCAATCATCAGCTGATCACACAACCAGCCAATCATCAGCTGACCACACAACCAGCCAATCATCAGCTGACCACACAACCAGCCAGTCATCAGCTGATCACACAACCAGCCAATCATCAGCTGACCACACAACCAGCCAATCATCAGCTGATCACACAACCAGCCAATCATCAGCTGATCACACAACCAGCCAATCATCAGCTGATCACACAACTAGCCAACCCCGTCTCAATAACAGAGCCTGTCGATCTGGCATAGCAGTGTTCCGGGTCATGTGATTGGACCGATGAGATGAGGGCAGTGTTCTGAGCTTGTCTGATTGGTCAATTTATTAGAAACCATACTGAGAGTTGTGTATGTGCGTCTCTTTGTGTGTGTGTGTGTGTGTGTGTGTGTGTGTGTGTGTGTGTGTGTGTGTGTGTGTGTGTCTCTTTGTGTGTGTGTGTGTGTGTGTGTGTGTGTGTGTGTGTGTGTGTGTGTGTGTGTGTGTGTGTGTGTGTGTGTGTGTGTGTGTGTGTGTGTGTGTGTGTGTGTGTGTGTGTGTGTGTGTGTGTGCGTCTGTGCGTGTGTGTGTGTGTGTGTGTGTGTGTGTGTGTGTGTGTGTGTGTGTGTGTGTGTGTGTGTGTGTGTGTGTGTGTGTGTGTGTGTGTGTGTGTGTGTGTGTGTGTGTGTGTGTGTGTGTGTGCTTGCGTCTCTTTGTGTGTGTGTGTGTGTGTGTGTGTGTGTGTGTGTGTGTGTGTGTGTGTGTGTGTGTGTGTGTGTGTGTGTGTGTGTGTGTGTGTGTGTGTGTGTGTGTGTGTGTGTGTGTGTGTGTGTATCTTACTCCAGACAGTGAGAGTGGCCGTAGCGTTGATGGATCCGTCTGCGCTAGCGGCTGTACAGGTGTAGTCGCCAGAATCTTCCATCCTGATTGGCTCAACCAGCAGACCACCTGACTCCAGCAGGGTGAACCTGGGAATCTGGACTGTCCCACTGGCCAGGAGCTGGGAACCTACACACACACACACACACACACACACACACACACACACACACACACACACACACACACACACACACACACACACACACACACACACACACACACACACACACACACACACACACACACACACACACACACACACACACACACACACACACACAGCCTTGCTCAGGGACATAATGTACCCAGGGAGATGTTGTTGTAGAGGGTTACCTGCCTTGCTCAAAGACAGAATGTACCCAGGGAGATGTTGTTGTAGAGCACATATGTCAGAGTCAAGGCCGCGGGCCACATCCGGCCCGCGAGAAGGTTTTTTACGGCCCCTGGGATGATCTTGATTTATTATTAGAACCGGCCCGCAGACCGCAGCAAGCCGGCAGCCCGCAGATCTATCCCCTCCCCTCTTCTCCAGACCATTTCCGGAGACCTTCTCCCTTACCTCACCTCGCTCATCAACTCATCACTGACCGCTGGCTACGTCCCTTCCGTCTTCAAGAGAGCGAGAGTTGCACCCCTTCTGAAAAAACCTACACTCGATCCCTCCGATGTCAACAATTACAGACCAGTATCCCTTCTTTCTTTTCTCTCCAAAACTCTTGAACGTGCCGTCCTTGGCCAGCTCTCCCGCTATCTCTCTCTGAATGACCTTCTTGATCCAAATCAGTCAGGTTTCAAGACTAGTCATTCAACTGAGAATGCTCTCCTCTGTATCACGGAGGCGCTCCGCACTGCTAAAGCTAACTCTCTCTCCTCTGCTCTCATCCTTCTAGATCTATCGGCTGCCTTCGATACTGTGAACCATCAGATCCTCCTCTCCACCCTCTCCGAGTTGGGCATCTCCGGCGCGGCCCACGCTTGGATTGCGTCCTACCTGACAGGTCGCTCCTACCAGGTGGCGTGGCGAGAATCTGTCTCCTCACCACGCGCTCTCACCACTGGTGTCCCCCAGGGCTCTGTTCTAGGCCCTCTCCTATTCTCGCTATACACCAAGTCACTTGGCTCTGTCATAACCTCACATGGTCTCTCCTATCATTGCTATGCAGACGACACACAACTAATCTTCTCCTTTCCCCTTCTGATGACCAGGTGGCGAATCGCATCTCTGCATGTCTGGCAGACATATCACTGTGGATGACGGATCACCACCTCAAGCTGAACCTCGGCAAGACGGAGCTGCTCTTCCTCCCGGGGAAGGACTGCCCGTTCCATGATCTCGCCATCACGGTTGACAACTCCATTGTGTCCTCCTCCCAGAGCGCTAAGAACCTTGGTGTGATCCTGGACAACACCCTGTCGTTCTCAACCAACATCAAGGTGGTGGCCCGTTCCTGTAGGTTCATGCTCTACAACATCCGCAGAGTACGACCCTGCCTCACACAGGAAGCGGCGCAGGTCCTAATCCAGGCACTTGTCATCTCCCGTCTGGATTACTGCAACTCGCTGTTGGCTGGGCTCCCTGCCTGTGCCATTAAACCCCTTCAACTCATCCAGAACGCCGCAGCCCGTCTGGTGTTCAACCTTCCCAAGTTCTCTCACGTCACCCCGCTCCTCCGTTCTCTCCACTGGCTTCCAGTTGAAGCTCGCATCCGCTACAAGACCATGGTGCTTGCCTACGGAGCTGTGAGGGGAACGGCACCTCAGTACCTCCAGGCTCTGATCAGGCCCTACACCCAAACAAGGGCACTGCGTTCATCCACCTCTGGCCTGCTCGCCTCCCTACCACTGAGGAAGTACAGCTCCCGCTCAGCCCAGTCAAAACTGTTCGCTGCTCTGGCCCCCCAATGGTGGAACAAACTCCCTCACGACGCCAGGACAGCGGAGTCAATCACCACCTTCCGGAGACACCTGAAACCCCACCTCTTTAAGGAATACCTAGGATAGGATAAGTATTCCCTCTCCCCCCCCCCTTTAAGATTTAGATGCACTATTGTAAAGTGACTGTTCCACTGGATGTCATAAGGTGAATGCACCAATTTGTAAGTCGCTCTGGATAAGAGCGTCTGCTAAATGACTTAAATGTAAATGTAAATGTAAATGTACCCAGGGAGATGTTGTTGTCGGGGTTAACTGCCTTGTTCAGAGACAGAATTTACCCAGGGAGATGTTGTTGTAGAGGGTTAACTGCCTTGTTCAGAGACAGAATGTACCCAGGGAGATGTTGTTGTAGAGGGTTACCTGCCTTGCTCAGAGACAGAATGTACCCAGGGAGATGTTGTTGTAGAGGGTTACCTGCCTTGCTCAGAGACAGAATGTACCCAGGGAGATGTTGTTGTAGAGGGTTACCTGCCTTGCTCAGAGACAGAATGTACCCAGGGAGATGTTGTTGTAGAGGGTTACCTGCCTTGCTCAGAGACAGAATGTACCCAGGGAGATGTTGTATGTACAAGTGCCCAGGAGACAGCAACCTTACCTTACCTCCAGGGCTCAGTCATGACCTTTCGGTCGGCCAGTCCAAGTAGATGGGTATTCGTTCAAAGAGGTGCCCTCCAAAAATATACAGTATACAAAACTAAAAACAAAACAAAAAAAGTAGACCTGATTAAAAACTAAAGAGGTGAGCTAACACACTGGCAGACTGAGAGGCCTCCGGTCACAGACGACCAATCAACTGACTGCTTTCATCTGTGGATTTAATCAAGGCTTGACAGAGCACCTGGACCCGGTTTCTGCTAGCCTCTCGAGGTTGAAGTGGCAGACTGTGTGTGTGTGTGTGTGTGTGTGTGTGTGTGTGTGTGTGTGTGTGTGTGTGTGTGTGTGTGTGTGTGTGTGTGTGTGTGTGTGTGTGTGTGTGTGTGTGTGTGTGTACCTCTCCTCCAACAGACAGCAGGTTTGGGGGCTCCAGTGGTCTCGCAGGTGAACACAGCCGAGTTGCCGTCGGTAACGGTGAGGTCAGAGGGGAGGAGGGAGAAGGAGGGGGTGACACCTAGGGATTCAAATTCTGATTATAATCACCACAGAAATACAGAGAGGAGGACAGTATAACTCACTAGTAACAACAAGCTGTGTGTGTGTGTTTGTGTGTGTGTGTGTGTGTGTGTGTGTGTGTGTGTGTGTGTGTGTGTGTGTGTGTGTGTGTGTGTGTGTGTGTGTGTGTGTGTGTGTGTGTGTGTGTGTGTGTGTGTGTGTGACTCACTAGTGACCACCAGCTGTGTGTGTGTCTGTGTCTCTCCGGCTGCGTTCCGAGCGAAACACTGGAACATTCCGGCATCTCCTGGTTGGACTCTCCGCACAGTCAGACCCGTTGCCGCGGTAACCTTGTAGCGAGGGTTGGCCAACTTGGATACGGGCACAGCGTCTTTATACCACTCTATACGGGCCGGGGGGACTCCTACACACACACACACACACACACACACACACACACACACACACACACACACACACACACACACACACACACACACACACACACACACACACACACACACACACACACACACACACACACACACACACACACACACACACACACACACACACACACAGAGCTGGAGGTTACTAGTTAGTTATACACACACACACACACACACACACACACACACACACACACACACACACACACACACACACACACACACACACACACACACACACACACACACACACACACACACACACACCCTGCGATTCCTTACCCTTGGCCTGACAGTGTAAGTCCACGTTCCTGTCCACCGTTGCTACACTCTTTAGTCTGGGTTCAGCAGTGAAGTACGGAGGCTCTGAAACACACACACAGTTAGTTAGCAATACTTCTATGGCATTACCAGTCGGAGAGAGAGAGAGAGAATGAGAGAGAGAGAGAGAGAGAATGAGAGAGAGAGAGAGAGAATGAGAGAGAGAGAGAGAGAGAGAGAGAGAGAGGGAGTAAGAGAGAGAGAGAGAGAGAGAGAGACAGGGAGAAAGAGAGATCTCTCTCCCTCTCTTCTTTATCTCTCAATTCTGTGTTCCTCTAGAAGACGACAGAGAGAATCTCCACGAGCTGAGAGCCACAACAGACCAGCGGGTCCAGTACAGCGGGTCCAGACCAGTGGGTCCAGACCAGTGGGTCCAGACCAGTGGGTCCAGTACAGTGGGTCCAGACCAGTGGGTCCAGTACAGTGGGTCCAGTACAGTGGGTCCAGACCAGTGGGTCCAGACCAGTGGGTCCAGACCAGTGGGTCCAGTACAGTGGGTCCAGACCAGTGGGTCCAGTACAGTGGGTCCAGACCAGTGGGTCCAGACCAGTGGGTCCAGTACAGTGGGTCCAGACCAGTGGGTCCAGACCAGTGGGTCCAGTACAGCGGGTCCAGACCAGTGGGTCCAGTACAGTGGGTCCAGACCAGTGGGTCCAGACCAGTGGGTCCAGTACAGCGGGTCCAGACCAGTGGGTCCAGTACAGTGGGTCCAGACCAGTGGGTCCAGACCAGTGGGTCCAGTACAGTGGGTCCAGACCAGTGGGTCCAGACCAGTGGGTCCAGTACAGTGTTCTGTTGTTGTTCATGTTGTTAATAGTCCTAGCGGGGGATTGGACTGAAGTATGACTCTTCACTCAGCTAAAACTCCAAACACATTCAGCACACAGACAACGACGACACACACACACACTCCTCCTCCTGTGTGTGTAGAACCTGCTGTACCTTGTGGACAAGACAACAGAAACATTAATCTCCCTCATACACAGCGTGCACAGAACAGCAGCAAACGGTGGGTAGGTGGGGAGACAGGTTTGTGCTTAGAGTTTTAATTCTCTCTCTCTCTCTTTCTCTCTGATGCTCTGTCTCTCTCTCTTATCTCTCTCTCTCTCTCTCTGTCCATCTCTCTCTCTCTCTTTCTCTCTGATGCTCTCTCTCTCTCTCTTTATCCCTCTCTAGAGATAGAGAGAAGAGAGAGAATAGAGAGAGAAGGTAGATGATAGAGAGAAGAGAGATGATAGAGAGAGAGAGAGAGAAGAGAGATGATAGAGAGAAGAGAGATGATAGAGAGAAGAGAGATGATAGAGAGAAGAGAGATGATAGAGCAAAGAGAGAGAAGAGAGATGATAGAGAGATAAGAGCGATGATAGAGAGAAGATAGATGATAAGAGAAGAGAGATGATAGAGAGAAGAGAGATGATAGAGAGAATAGAGATGATAGAGAGAAGATAGATGATAGAGAGAAGATAGATGATAGAGAGAAGAGAGGAGAGATGATAGAGAGAAGAGAGATGATAGAGAGAATAGAGAGATGATAGAGAGAAGATAGATGATAGAGAGAAGATAGATGATAGAGAGAAGATAGATGATAGAGAGAAGAGAGATGATAGAGAGAATAGAGAGATGATAGAGAGAAGATAGATGATAGAGAAAAGAGAGAGAAGAGAGAAGAGAGATGATAGAGAGATAAGAGAGATGATAGAGAGAAGATAGATGATAGAGAGAAGAGAGGAGAGATGATAGAGAGAAGAGAGATGATAGAGAGAATAGAGAGATGATAGAGAGAAGATAGATGATAGAGATGATAGAGAGAAGAGAGATGATAGAGAGAAGATAGATGATAGAGAGAGAAGAGAGAAGAGAGATGATAGAGAGAAGATAGATGATAGATGATAGAGAGAGAGAAGAGAGATGATAGAGAGAAGATAGATGATAGAGAGAAGAGAGATGATAGAGAGATAGAGAGATGATAGAGAGAAGATAGATGATAGAGAAAAGAGAGAGAAGAGAGATGATAGAGAGATAAGAGCGATGATAGAGAGAAGATAGATGATAGAGAGAAGAGAGGAGAGATGATAGAGAGAAGAGAGATGATAGAGAGAAGAGAGAGATGATAGAGAGAAGAGAGGAGAGATGATAGAGAGAAGAGAGATGATAGAGAGAAGAGAGGAGAGATGATAGAGAGAAGATAGATGATAGAGAGAAGAGAGGAGAGATGATAGAGAGAAGATAGATGATAGAGAGAAGATAGATGATAGAGAGAAGAGAGGAGAGATGATAGAGAGAAGATAGATGATAGAGAGAAGATAGATGATAGAGAGAAGAGAGGAGAGATGATAGAGAGAAGATAGATGATAGAGAGAAGAGAGGAGAGATGATAGAGAGAAGATAGATGATAGAGAGAAGAGAGGAGAGATGATAGAGAGAAGATAGATGATAGAGAGAATAGAGAGATGACAGAGAGAAGAGAGATGATAGAGAGAAGAGAGGAGAGATGATAGAGAGAAGATAGATGATAGAGAGAATAGAGAGATGACAGAGAGAAGATAGATGATAGAGAGAATAGAGAGATGACAGAGAGAAGATAGATGACAGAGAGAATAGAGAGATGACAGAGAGAAGATAGATGATAGAGAGAATAGAGAGATGACAGAGAGAAGATAGATGACAGAGAGAATAGAGAGATGACAGAGAGATGACAGAGAGAAGAGAGCGATGGAGAATAAATATGCACTGGCGCAAACCAACCTCTCCCTCAGCAATCATGAAGCATCAAAAGCTATTGAGTAACACATCAAAAAAAAAGTTGATCTTCATCAATCATCTTGTGTGTGTTTACCATACCACACACACACACACACACACACACACACACACACACACACACACACACACACACACACACACACACACACACACACACACACACACACACACACACACACACACACACACACACACACACACACACACACACACACACACAAAGACGTGGGCTGTGTCTGGTTGAGGTGCTTTAAATGTGGAGGTGTGTGTGTGTGTGTGTGTGTGTGTGTGTGTGTGTGTGTGTGTGTGTGTGTGTGTGTGTGTGTGTGTGTGTGTGTGTGTGTGTGTGTGTGTGTGTGTGTGTGTGTGTGTGTGTTATAACAGAACCATGGAGAATGTGTTATAACAGACAGGAACCATGGAGAATGTGTTATAACAGAACCATGGAGAATGTGTTATAACAGAACCATGGAGAATGTGTTATAACAGAACCATGGAGAATGTGTTATAACAGACAGGAACCATGGAGAATGTGTTATAACAGACAGGAACCACGGAGAATGTGTTATAACAGACAGGAACCATGGAGAATGGGTTATAACAGACAGGAAACATGGAGAATGTGTTATAACAGACAGGAACCATGGAGAATGTGTTATAACAGACAGGAACCATGGAGAATGTGTTATAACAGAACCATGGAGAATGTGTTATAACAGACAGGAACCATGGAGAATGTGTTATAACAGACAGGAACCATGGAGAATGTGTTATAACAGAACCATGGAGAATGTGTTATAACAGAACCATGGAGAATGTGTTATAACAGACAGGAACCATGGAGAATGTGTTATAACAGACAGGAACCATGGAGAATGTGTTATAACAGACAGGAACCATGGAGAATGTGTTATAACAGACAGGAACCATGGAGAATGTGTTATAACAGAACCATGGAGAATGTGTTATAACAGACAGGAACCATGGAGAATGTGTTATAACAGAACCATGGAGAATGTGTTATAACAGAACCATGGAGAATGTGTTATAACAGACAGGAACCATGGAGAATGTGTTATAACAGACAGGAACCATGGAGAATGTGTTATAACAGAACCATGGAGAATGTGTTATAACAACAGGAACCATGGAGAATGTGTTATAACAGAACCATGGAGAATGTGTTATAACAGACAGGAACCATGGAGAATGTGTTATAACAGAACCATGGAGAATGTGTTATAACAGACAGGAACCATGGAGAATGTGTTATAACAGACAGGAACCATGGAGAATGTGTTATAACAGACAGGAACCATGGAGAATGTGTTATAACAGAACCATGGAGAATGTGTTATAACAGACAGGAACCATGGAGAATGTGTTATAACAGACAGGAACCATGGAGAATGTGTTATAACAGAACCATGGAGAATGTGTTATAACAGAACCATGGAGAATGTGTTATAACAGACAGGAACCATGGAGAATGTGTTATAACAGAACCATGGAGAATGTGTTATAACAGACAGGAACCATGGAGAATGTGTTATAACAGAACCATGGAGAATGTGTTATAACAGACAGGAACCATGGAGAATGTGTTATACAGACAGAACCATGGAGAATGTGTTATAACATAACAGGAACCATGGAGAATGTGTTATAACAGACAGGAACCATGGAGAATGTGTTATAACAGAACCATGGAGAATGTGTTATAACAGACAGGAACCATGGAGAATGTGTTATAACAGAACCATGGAGAATGTGTTATAACAGACAGGAACCATGGAGAATGTGTTATAACAGAACCATGGAGAATGTGTTATAACAGACAGGAACCATGGAGAATGGTTATAACAGACAGGAACCATGGAGAATGTGTTATAACAGGAACCATGGAGAATGTGTTATAACAGAACCATGGAGAATGTGTTATAACAGACAGGAACCATGGAGAATGTGTTATAGACAGGAACCATGGAGAATGTGTTATAACAGACAGAACCATGGAGAATGTGTTATAACAGACAGGAACCATGGAGAATGTGTTATAACAGACAGGAACCATGGAGAATGTGTTATAACAGACAGGAACCATGGAGAATGTGTTATAACAGACAGAACCATGGAGAATGTGTTATAACAGAACCATGGAGAATGTGTTATAACAGACAGGAACCATGGAGAATGTGTTATAACAGAACCATGGAGAATGTGTTATAACAGACAGGAACCATGGAGAATGGTGTTATAACAGACAGGAACCATGGAGAATGTGTTATAACAGAACCATGGAGAATGGGTTATAACAGAACCATGGAGAATGTGTTATAACAGAACCATGGAGAATGTGTTATAACAGACAGGAACCATGGAGAATGGGTTATAACAGAACCATGGAGAATGTGTTATAACAGAACCATGGAGAATGTGTTATAACAGACAGGAACCATGGAGAATGTGTTATAACAGACAGAACCATGGAGAATGTGTTATAACAGACAGGAACCATGGAGAATGTGTTATAACAGAACCATGGAGAATGTGTTATAACAGACAGGAACCATGGAGAATGTGTTATAACAGACAGGAACCATGGAGAATGTGTTATAACAGACAGGAACCATGGAGAATGTGTTATAACAGACAGGAACCATGGAGAATGTGTTATAACAGACAGGAACCATGGAGAATGTGTTATAACAGAACCATGGAGAATGTGTTATAACAGACAGGAACCATGGAGAATGTGTTATAACAGAACCATGGAGAATGTGTTATAACAGACAGGAACCATGGAGAATGTGTTATAACAGAACCATGGAGAATGTGTTATAACAGACAGGAACCATGGAGAATGTGTTATAACAACAGAACCATGGAGAATGTGTTATAACAGACAGGAACCATGGAGAATGTGTTATAACAGACAGGAACCATGGAGAATGTGTTATAACAGACAGGAACCATGGAGAATGGGTTATAACAGACAGGAACCATGGAGAATGTGTTATAACAGACAGGAACCATGGAGAATGGGTTATAACAGAACCATGGAGAATGTGTTATAACAGAACCATGGAGAATGTGTTATAACAGACAGGAACCATGGAGAATGTGTTATAACAGACAGGAACCATGGAGAATGTGTTATAACAGAACCATGGAGAATGTGTTATAACAGACAGGAACCATGGAGAATGTGTTATAACAGACAGGAACCATGGAGAATGGGTTATAACAGACAGGAACCATGGAGAATGTGTTATAACAGACAGGAACCATGGAGAATGTGTTATAACAGAACCATGGAGAATGTGTTATAACAGACAGGAACCATGGAGAATGTGTTATAACAGAACCATGGAGCTGTGTCGTACCCAGTAAGGTGTGTTTTGTTCCCAGTACAGTGAGGTGTGTTTTGTACCCAGTACAGTGAGCTGTGTCGTACCCAGTACAGTGAGGTGTGTTTTGTACCCAGTACAGTGAGGTGTGTTTTGTTCCCAGTACAGTGAGGTGTGTTTTGTTCCCAGTACAGTGAGATGTGTCGTACCCAGTACAGTGAGGTGTGTTTTGTTCCCAGTACAGTGAGGTGTGTTTGTACCCAGTACAGTGAGGTGTGTTTTGTACCCAGTACAGTGAGGTGTGTTTTGTTCCCAGTACAGTGAGGTGTGTTTTGTACCCAGTACAGTGAGGTGTGTTTTGTACCCAGTACAGTGAGGTGTGTTTTGTACCCAGTACTGTGAGGTGTGTTTTGTACCCAGTACAGTGAGCTGTGTTTTGTACCCAGTACAGTGAGGTGTGTTTTGTACCCAGTACAGTGAGGTGTGTTTTGTTCCCAGTACAGTGAGCTGTGTTTTGTTCCCAGTACAGTGAGGTGTGTTTTGTTCCCAGTACAGTGAGCTGTGTCGTACCCAGTACAGTGAGGTGTGTTTTGTACCCAGTACAGTGAGCTGTGTTTTGTACCCAGTACAGTGAGATGGGCCCGGGCCTCGGTGGGTCTGGTGGTGGAGTTTTGCCTCCCAGTACAGTGACAGGGAGGGGCCAGAGGGTCAGTGACGTGTGTTTTGTACGCCCACTCCACTGGCCAGCCGACGCCCATTACGTTTCCACGACAACACCAGTCCACCGGCCTGAGGAGAAAACAACAAATTAACCAAATTAAATCGATCAATAACTCATCTAGCCAATCAATCAACCAATTAAACAATGATCAATAACTCATCTAGCCAATCAATCAACCAATTACACAATCGATCAATAACTCATCTAGCCAATCAATCAACCAATTAAACAATCGATCAATAACTCATCTAGCCAATCAATCAACCAATTAAACAATCGATCAATAACTCATCTAGCCAATCAATCAACCAATAAATTAAACAATCGATCAATAACTCATCTAGCCAATCAATCAACCAATTAACAATCGATCAATAACTCATCTAGCCAATCAATCAACCAATTAAACAATCAATCAATAACTCATCTACCAATCAATCAACCAATTAAACAATCAATCAATAACTCATCTAGCCAATCAATCAACCAATTAAACAATCGATCAATAACTCATCTAGCCAATCAATCAACCAATTAAACAATCGATCAATAACTCATCTAGCCAATCAATCAACCAATTAAACAATCGATCAATAACTCATCTAGCCAATCAATCAACCAATTAAACAATCGATCAATAACTCATCTAGCCAATCAATCAACCAATTAAACAATCGATCAATAACTCATCTAGCCAATCAATCAACCAATTAAACAATCGATCAATAACTCATCTAGCCAATCAATCAACCAATTAAACAATCGATCAATAACTCATCTAGCCAATCAATCAACCAATTAAACAATCGATCAATAACTCATCTAGCCAATCAATCAACCAATTAAACAATGATCAATAACTCATCTAGCCAATCAATCAACCAATTAAACAATCGATCAATAACTCATCTAGCCAATCAATCAACCATTAAACAATCAACCAATCAATAACTCATCTAGCCAATCAATCAACCAATTAAACAATCGATCAATAACTCATCTAGCCAATCAATCAACCAATTAAACAATCGATCAATAACTCATCTAGCCAATCAATCAACCAATTAAACAATCGATCAATAACTCATCTAGCCAATCAATCAACCAATTAAACAATCGATCAATAACTCATCTAGCCAATCAATCAACCAATTAAACAATCGATCAATAACTCATCTAGCCAATCAATCAACCAATTAAACAATCGATCAATAACTCATCTAGCCAATCAATCAACCAATTAAACAATCGATCAATAACTCATCTAGCCAATCAATCAACCAATTAAACAATCGATCAATAACTCATCTAGCCAATCAATCAACCAATTAAACAATCGATCAATAACTCATCTAGCCAATCAATCAACCAATTAAACAATGATCAATAACTCATCTAGCCAATCAATCAACCAATTAAACAATCGATCAATAACTCATCTAGCCAATCAATCAACCAATTAAACAATCGATCAATAACTCATCTAGCCAATCAATCAACCAATTAAACAATCGATCAATAACTCATCTAGCCAATCAATCAACCAATTAAACAATCGATCAATAACTCATCTAGCCAATCAATCAACCAATTAAACAATCGATCAATAACTCATCTAGCCAATCAATCAACCAATTAAACAATCAATCAATAACTCATCTAGCCAATCAATCAACCAATTAAACAATCGATCAATAACTCATCTAGCCAATCAATCAACCAATTAAACAATCGATCAATAACTCATCTAGCCAATCAATCAACCAATTAAACAACGATCAATAACTCATCTAGCCAATCAATCAACCAATTAAACAATCGATCAATAACTCATCTAGCCAATCAATCAACCAATTAAACAATCGATCAATAACTCATCTAGCCAATCAATCAACCAATTAAACAATCGATCAATAACTCATCTAGCCAATCAATCAACCAATTAAACAATCGATCAATAACTCATCTAGCCAATCAATCAACCAATTAAACAATCGATCAATAACTCATCTAGCCAATCAATCAACCAATTACACAATCGATCAATAACTCATCTAGCCAATCAATCAACCAATTACACAATCGATCAATAACTCATCTAGCCAATCAATCAACCAATTAAACAATCGATCAATCAAATGATCAATCTATTTATCAATCAAGCAGTCGATCAGTAAATCAATGAATGACAGTAACACAACTTCCAGTCTTCTAGAGGTCCTAGGGTACTACTGGGCTAGGGTACTGTCTACTAGGGTCCACTACTGTACTGTCTACTAGGGTCCACTACTGTACTGTCTACTAGGGTCCACTACTGTACTGTCTACTAGGGTCCACTACTGTACTGTCTACTAGGGTCACACTACTGTACTGTCTACTAGGGTCCACTACTGTACTGTCTACTAGGGTCCACTACTGTACTGTCTACTAGGGTCCACTACTGTACTGTCTACTAGGGTCCACTACTGTACTGTCTACTAGGGTCCACTACTGTACTGTCTACTAGGGTCCACTACTGTACTGTCTACTAGGGTCCACTACTGTACTGTCTACTAGGGTCCACTACTGTACTGTCTACTAGGGTCCACTACTGTACTGTCTACTAGGTCCACTACTGTACTGTCTACTAGGGTCCACTACTGTACTGTCTACTAGGGTCCACTACTGTACTGTCTACTAGGGTCCACTACTGTACTGTCTACTAGGGTCCACTACTGTACTGTCTACTAGGGTCACACAACTACTGTACTGTCTACTAGGGTCCACTACTGTACTGTCTACTAGGGTCCACTACTGTACTGTCTACTAGGTCCACTACTGTACTGTCTACTAGGGTCCACTACTGTACTGTCTACTA
This sequence comes from Oncorhynchus gorbuscha, assembly GCF_021184085.1. Taxonomy (NCBI): domain Eukaryota; kingdom Metazoa; phylum Chordata; class Actinopteri; order Salmoniformes; family Salmonidae; genus Oncorhynchus; species Oncorhynchus gorbuscha. Next base: position 183,389 of record NW_025745983.1, on the reverse strand, counting down.
GGGTCCACTACTGTACTGTCTACTAGGGTCCAACTACTGTACTGTCTACTAGGGTCCACTACTGTACTGTCTACTAGGGTCCACTACTGTACTGTCTACTAGGGTCCACTACTGTACTGTCTACTAGGGTCCACTACTGTACTGTCTACTAGGGTCCACTACTGTACTGTCTACTAGGGTCCACTACTGTACTGTCTACTAGGGTCCACTACTGTACTGTCTACTAGGGTCCACTACTGTACTGTCTACTAGGGTCCACTACTGTACTGTCTACTAGGGTCCACTACTGTACTGTCTACTAGGGTCACACAACTACTGTACTGTCTACTAGGGTCCACTACTGTACTGTCTACTAGGGTCCACAACTACTGTACTGTCTACTAGGGTCCACTACTGTACTGTCTACTAGGGTCCACTACTGTACTGTCTACTAGGGTCCACTACTGTACTGTCTACTAGGGTCCACTACTGTACTGTCTACTAGGGTCCACTACTGTACTGTCTACTAGGGTCCACTACTGTACTGTCTACTAGGGTCCACTACTGTCCTGTCTACTAGGGTCCACTACTGTACTGTCTACTAGGGTCCACTACTGTACTGTCTACTAGGGTCCACTACTGTCCTGTCTACTAGGGTCACACAACTACTGTACTGTCTACTAGGGTCACACAACTACTGTACTGTCTACTAGGGTCACACAACTACTGTACTGTCTACTAGGGTCCACTACTGTACTGTCTACTAGGGTCACACAACTACTGTACTGTCTACTAGGGTCCACTACTGTACTGTCTACTAGGGTCCACTACTGTACTGTCTACTAGGGTCCACTACTGTACTGTCTACTAGGGTCCACTACTGTACTGTCTACTAGGGTCCACTACTGTACTGTCTACTAGGGTCCACTACTGTACTGTCTACTAGGCTCCACTACTGTACTGTCTACTAGGGTCCACTACTGTACTGTCTACTAGGGTCCACTACTGTACTGTCTACTAGGGTCCACTACTGTACTGTCTACTAGGGTCCACTACTGTACTGTCTACTAGGGTCACACACTACTGTACTGTCTACTAGGGTCACACAACTACTGTACTGTCTACTAGGTCACACAACTACTGTACTGTCTACTAGGGTCCACTACTGTACTGTCTACTAGGGTCACACTACTGTACTGTCTACTAGGGTCCACTACTGTACTGTCTACTAGGGTCCACTACTGTACTGTCTACTAGGGTCCACTACTGTACTGTCTACTAGGGTCCACTACTGTACTGTCTACTAGGTCCACTACTGTACTGTCTACTAGGGTCCACTACTGTACTGTCTACTAGGGTCCACTACTGTACTGTCTACTAGGGTCCACTACTGTACTGTCTACTAGGGTCACTACTACTGTACTGTCTACTAGGGTCCACTACTGTACTGTCTACTAGGGTCCACTACTGTACTGTCTACTAGGTCCACTACTACTGTACTGTCTACTAGGGTCCACTACTGTACTGTCTACTAGGGTCCACTACTGTACTGTCTACTAGGGTCCACTACTGTACTGTCTACTAGGGTCACACTACTGTACTGTCTACTAGGGTCCACTACTGTACTGTCTACTAGGGTCCACTACTGTACTGTCTACTAGGGTCCACTACTGTACTGTCTACTAGGGTCCACTACTGTACTGTCTACTAGGGTCCACTACTGTACTGTCTACTAGGGTCCACTACTGTACTGTCTACTAGGTCCACTACTGTACTGTCTACTAGGGTCCACTACTGTACTGTCTACTAGGGTCCACTACTGTACTGTCTACTAGGGTCCACTACTGTACTGTCTACTAGGGTCCACTACTGTACTGTCTACTAGGGTCCACTACTGTACTGTCTACTAGGTCCACTACTGTACTGTCTACTAGGGTCCACTACTGTACTGTCTACTAGGGTCCACTACTGTACTGTCTACTAGGGTCCACTACTGTACTGTCTACTAGGGTCCACTACTGTACTGTCTACTAGGGTCCACTACTGTACTGTCTACTAGGGTCCACTACTGTACTGTCTACTAGGGTCCACTACTGTACTGTCTACTAGGGTCCACTACTGTACTGTCTACTAGGGTCCACTACTGTACTGTCTACTAGGGTCCACTACTGTACTGTCTACTAGGGTCCACTACTGTACTGTCTACTAGGGTCCACTACTGTACTGTCTACTAGGGTCCACTACTGTACTGTCTACTAGGGTCCACTACTGTACTGTCTACTAGGGTCCACTACTGTACTGTCTACTAGGTCCACTACTGTACTGTCTACTAGGGTCCACTACTGTACTGTCTACTAGGTCCACTACTGTACTGTCTACTAGGGTCCACTACTGTACTGTCTACTAGGGTCCACTACTGTACTGTCTCTAGGGTCCACTACTGTACTGTCTACTAGGGTCCACTACTGTACTGTCTACTAGGGTCCACTACTGTACTGTCTACTAGGGTCCACTACTGTACTGTCTACTAGGGTCCACTACTGTACTGTCTACTAGGGTCCACTACTGTACTGTCTACTAGGGTCCACTACTGTACTGTCTACTAGGGTCCACTACTGTACTGTCTACTAGGGTCCACTACTGTACTGTCTACTAGGGTCCACTACTGTACTGTCTACTAGGGTCCACTACTGTACTGTCTACTAGGGTCCACTACTGTACTGTCTACTAGGTCCACTACTGTACTGTCTACTAGGGTCCACTACTGTACTGTCTACTAGGTCCACTACTGTACTGTCTACTAGGGTCCACTACTGTACTGTCTACTAGGGTCCACTACTGTACTGTCTACTAGGGTCCACTACTGTACTGTCTACTAGGGTCCACTACTGTACTGTCTACTAGGGTCCACTACTGTACTGTCTACTAGGGTCCACTACTGTACTGTCTACTAGGGTCACTACTGTACTGTCTACTAGGGTCCACTACTGTACTGTCTACTAGGGTCCACTACTGTACTGTCTACTAGGGTCCACTACTGTACTGTCTACTAGGGTCCACTACTGTACTGTCTACTAGGGTCCACTACTGTACTGTCTACTAGGGTCCACACTACTGTCTACTAGGGTCCACTACTGTCCACTACTAGGGTCCACTACTGTACTGTCTACTAGGGTCCACTACTGTACTGTCTACTAGGGTCCACTACTGTACTGTCTACTAGGGTCCACTACTGTACTGTCTACTAGGGTCCACTACTGTACTGTCTACTAGGGTCCACTACTGTACTGTCTACTAGGGTCACACAACTACTGTACTGTCTACTAGGGTCCACTACTGTACTGTCTACTAGGGTCCACTACTGTACTGTACTGTCTACTGTACTGTCTACTAGGGTCCACTACTGTACTGTCTACTAGGGTCCACTACTGTACTGTCTACTAGGGTCCACTACTGTACTGTCTACTAGGTCCACTACTGTACTGTCTACTAGGGTCCACTACTGTACTGTCTACTAGGTCCACTACTGTACTGTCTACTAGGGTCCACTACTGTACTGTCTACTAGGGTCCACTACTGTACTGTCTACTAGGGTCCACTACTGTACTGTCTACTAGGGTCCACTACTGTACTGTCTACTAGGGTCCACTACTGTACTGTCTACTAGGGTCCACTACTGTACTGTCTACTAGGGTCCACTACTGTACTGTCTACTAGGGTCCACTACTGTACTGTCTACTAGGGTCCACTACTGTACTGTCTACTAGGGTCCACTGTACTGTCTACTAGGGTCCACTACTGTACTGTCTACTAGGGTCCACACTGTACTGTCTACTAGGGTCACACTACTGTACTGGGTCACACAACTACTGTACTGTCTACTAGGGTCCACTACTGTAACTACTGTACTGTCTACTAGGGTCCACTACTGTACTGTCTACTAGGGTCCACTACTGTACTGTCTACTAGGGTCCACTACTGTACTGTCTACTAGGGTCCACTACTGTACTGTCTACTAGGGTCCACTACTGTACTGTCTACTAGGTCCACTACTGTACTGTCTACTAGGGTCCACTACTGTACTGTCTACTAGGGTCCACTACTGTACTGTCTACTAGGGTCCACTACTGTACTGTCTACTAGGGTCCACTACTGTACTGTCTACTAGGGTCCACTACTGTACTGTCTACTAGGGTCCACTACTGTCTACTAGGGTCCACTACTGTACTGTCTACTAGGTCCACTACTGTACTGTCTACTAGGGTCCACTACTGTACTGTCTACTAGGGTCCACTACTGTACTGTCTACTAGGGTCCACTACTGTACTGTCTACTAGGGTCCACTACTGTACTGTCTACTAGGGTCCACTACTGTACTGTCTACTAGGGTCCACTACTGTACTGTCTACTAGGGTCCACTACTGTACTGTCTACTAGGGTCCACTACTGGGGTCCACTACTGTACTGTCTACTAGGGTCCACTACTACTGTACTGTCTACTAGGGTCCTAGGGTCCACTACTGTACTGTCTACTAGGGTCCACTGTCTACTGTCACTACTGTCTACTAGGGTCCACTATTGGGTCCACTACTGTACTGTCTACTAGGGTCCACTACTGTACTGTCTACTAGGGTCCACTACTGTACTGTCTACTAGGGTCCACTACTGTACTGTCTACTAGGGTCCACTACTGTACTGTCTACTAGGGTCCACTACTGTACTGTCTACTAGGGTCCACTACTGTACTGTCTACTAGGGTCCACTACTGTACTGTCTACTAGGGTCCACTACTGTACTGTCTACTAGGGTCCACCACTGTCTACTAGGGTCACTACTGTACTGTCTACTAGGGTCCACTACTGTACTGTCTACTAGGGTCCACTACTGTACTGTCTACTAGGGTCCACCACTACTGTACTGTCTACTAGGGTCCACTACTGTACTGTCTACTAGGGTCCACTACTGTACTGTCTACTAGGGTCCACTACTGTACTGTCTACTAGGGTCCACTACTGTACTGTCTACTAGGGTCCACTACTGTACTGTCTACTAGGGTCACTAGTACTGTCTACTAGGGTCCACTACTGTACTGTCTACTAGGGTCCACTACTGTACTGTCTACTAGGGTCCACTACTGTACTGTCTACTAGGGTCCACTACTGTACTGTCTACTAGGGTCCACTACTGTACTGTCTACTAGGGTCCACTACTGTACTGTCTACTAGGGTCCACTACTGTACTGTCTACTAGGGTCCACTACTGTACTGTCTACTAGGGTCACCACTACTGTACTGTCTACTAGGGTCCACTACTGTACTGTCTACTAGGGTCCACTACTGTACTGTCTACTAGGGTCCACTACTGTACTGTCTACTAGGGTCCACTACTGTACTGTCTAGGGTCCACTACTGTACTGTCTACTAGGGTCCACTACTGTACTGTCTACTAGGGTCCACTACTGTACTGTCTACTAGGGTCCACTACTGTACTGTCTACTAGGGTCCACTACTGTACTGTCTACTAGGGTCCACTACTGTACTGTCTACTAGGGTCCACTACTGTACTGTCTACTAGGGTCCACTACTGTACTGTCTACTAGGGTCCACTACTGTACTGTCTACTAGGGTCCACTACTGTACTACTGTACTGTCTACTAGGGTCCACTACTGTACTGTCTACTAGGGTCCACAACTACTGTACTGTCTACTAGGGTCCACTACTGTACTGTCTACTAGGGTCCACTACTGTACTGTCTACTAGGGTCCACTACTGTACTGTCTACTAGGGTCCACTACTGTACTGTCTACTAGGGTCCACTACTGTACTGTCTACTAGGGGTCCACTACTGTACTGTCTACTAGGGTCCACTACTGTACTGTCTACTAGGTCCACTACTGTACTGTCTACTAGGGTCCACTACTGTACTGTCTACTACTAGGTCCACTACTGTACTGTCTACTAGGGTCCACTACTGTACTGTCTACTAGGGTCCACTACTGTACTGTCTACTAGGTCCACTACTGTACTGTCTACTAGGGTCCACTACTGTACTGTCTACTAGGGTCCACTACTGTACTGTCTACTAGGGTCCACTACTGTACTGTCTACTAGGGTCACACAACTACTGTACTGTCTCCACTACTGTACTGTCTACTAGGGTCCACTACTGTACTGTCTACTAGGGTCCACTACTGTACTGTCTACTAGGGTCCACTACTGTACTGTCTACTAGGGTCCACTACTGTACTGTCTACTAGGGTCCACTACTGTACTGTCTACTAGGGTCCACCACTACTGTACTGTCTACTAGGGTCCACTACTGTACTGTCTACTAGGGTCCACTACTGTACTGTCTACTAGGGTCCACTACTGTACTGTCTACTAGGGTCCACTACTGTACTGTCTACTAGGGTCCACTACTGTACTGTCTACTAGGGTCCACTACTGTACTGTCTACTAGGGTCCACTACTGTACTGTCTACTAGGGGGTCCACTACTGTACTGTCTACTAGGGTCCACTACTGTACTGTCTACTAGGGTCCACTACTGTACTGTCTACTAGGGTCCACTACTGTACTGTCTACTAGGGTCCACTACTGTACTGTCTACTAGGTCCACTACTGTACTGTCTACTAGGTCCACTACTGTACTGTCTACTAGGGTCCACTACTGTACTGTCTACTAGGGTCCACTACTGTACTGTCTACTAGGGTCCACTACTGTACTGTCTACTAGGGTCCTACTGTACTGTACTGTCTGTACTGTCTACTAGGGTCCACTACTGTACTGTCTACTAGGGTCCACTACTGTACTGTCTACTAGGGTCCACTACTACTGTACTGTCTACTAGGGTCCACTACTGTACTGTCTACTAGGGTCCACTACTGTACTGTCTACTAGGGTCCACTACTGTACTGTCTACTAGGGTCCACTACTGTACTGTCTACTAGGTCCACTACTGTACTGTCTACTAGGGTCACTACTGTACTGTCTACTAGGGTCTACTACTGGGTCCACTACTGTACTGTCTACTAGGGTCCACTACTGTACTGTCTACTAGGGTCCACTACTGTACTGTCTACTAGGGTACTACTGTACTGTCTACTAGGGTCACCACTACTGTACTGTCTACTAGGGTCCACTACTGTACTGTCTACTAGGGTCCACTACTGTACTGTCTACTAGGGTCCACTACTGTACTGTCTACTAGGGTCCACTACTGTACTGTCTACTAGGGTCCACTACTGTACTGTCTACTACTACTGGTCCACTACTGTACTGTCTACTAGGGTCCACTACTGTACTGTCTACTAGGGTCCACTACTGTACTGTCTACTAGGGTCCACTACTGTACTGTCTACTAGGGTCCACTACTGTACTGTCTACTAGGGTCCACTACTGTACTGTCTACTAGGGTCCACTACTAGGGTCCACTACTGTACTGTCTACTAGGGTCCACTACTGTACTGTCTACTAGGTTCCACTACTGTACTGTCTACTAGGGTCCACTACTGTACTGTCTACTAGGGTCCACTACTACTGTACTGTCTACTAGGGTCCACTACTGTACTGTCTACTAGGGTCCACTACTGTACTGTCTACTAGGGTCCACTACTGTACTGTCTACTAGGGTCCACTACTGTACTGGGTCCACTACTGTACTGTCTACTAGGGTCCACTACTGTACTGTCTACTAGGGTCCACTACTGTACTGTCTACTAGGGTCCACTACTGGTCTACTAGGGTCCACTACTGTACTGTCTACTAGGGTCCACACTACTGTACTGTCTACTAGGGTCACACAACTACTGTACTGTCTACTAGGGTCCACTACTGTACTGTCTACTAGGGTCCACAACTACTGTACTGTCTACTAGGGTCCACTACTGTACTGTCTACTAGGGTCCACTACTGTACTGTCTACTAGGGTCCACTACTGTACTGTCTACTAGGGTCCACTACTGTACTGTCTACTAGGGTCCACTACTGTACTGTCTACTAGGGTCCACTACTGTACTGTCTACTAGGGTCCACTACTGTACTGTCTACTAGGGTCCACTACTGTACTGTCTACTAGGGTCCACTACTGTACTGTCTACTAGGTCCACTACTGTACTGTCTACTAGGGTCCACTACTGTACTGTCTACTAGGGTCCACTACTGTACTGTCTACTAGGGTCCACTACTGTACTGTCTACTAGGGTCCACTACTGTACTGTCTACTACTGGTCTACCACTACTGTACTGTCTACTAGGGTCCACTACTGTACTGTCTACTAGGGTCCACTACTGTACTGTCTACTAGGGTCCACTACTGTACTGTCTACTAGGGTCCACTACTGTACTGTCTACTAGGGTCCACTACTGTACTGTCTACTAGGGTCCACTACTGTACTGTCTACTAGGGTCCACTACTGTACTGTCTACTAGGGTCCACTACTGTACTGTCTACTAGGGTCCACTACTGTACTGTCTACTAGGGTCCCACTACTGTACTGTCTACTAGGGTCCACTACTGTACTGTCTCTCCACTACTGTACTGGTCCACTACTGTACTGTCTACTAGGGTCCACTACTGTACTGTCTACTAGGGTCCACTACTGTACTGTCTACTAGGGTCCCACTACTGTCTACTAGGGTCCACTCTACTAGGGTCCACTACTGTACTGTCTACTAGGGTCCACTACTGTACTGTCTACTAGGTCCACTACTGTACTGTCTACTAGGTCCACTACTGTACTGTCTACTAGGGTCCACTACTGTACTGTCTACTACTGTACTGTCTACTAGGGTCCACACTACTGTACTGTCTACTAGGGTCCACTACTGTACTGTCTACTAGGTCCACTACTGTACTGTCTACTAGGTCCACTACTGTACTGTCTAGGGTCCACTACTAGGGTCCACTACTGTACTGTCTACTAGGGTCCACTACTGTACTGTCTACTAGGGTCCTACTACTGTACTGTCTACTAGGGTCCACTACTGTACTGTCTACTAGGGGGTCCACTACTGTACTGTCTACTAGGGTCCACTACTGTACTGTCTACTAGGGTCCACTACTAGGGTCCACTACTGTACTGTCTACTAGGGTCCACTACTGTACTGTCTACTAGGGTCCACTACTGTACTGTCTACTAGGGTCCACTACTGTACTGTCTACTAGGGTCCACTACTGTACTGTCTACTAGGGTCCACTACTGTACTGTCTACTAGGGTCAACTACTGTACTGTCTACTAGGTCCACTACTGTACTGTCTACTAGGGTCCACTACTGTACTGTCTACTGTACTGTCTACTAGGGTCCACTACTGTACTGTCTACTAGGGTCCACTACTGTACTGTCTACTAGGGTCCACTACTGTACTGTCTACTAGGGTCCACTACTGTACTGTCTACTAGGGTCCACTACTGTACTGTCTACTAGGGTCCACTACTGTACTGTCTACTAGGGTCCACTACTGTACTGTCTACTAGGGTCCACTACTGGTACCACTACTGTACTGTCTACTAGGGTCCACTACTGTACTGTCTACTAGGGTCCACTACTGTACTGTCTACTAGGGTCCACTACTGTACTGTCTACTAGGGTCCCACTACTGTACTGTCTACTGGGATTTCCACTACTGTACTGTCTACTAGGGTCCACTACTGTACTGTCTACTAGGGTCCACTACTGTACTGTCTACTAGGGTCCACTGTACTGTCTACTAGGGTCCACTACTACTGTCTACTAGGGTCCACTACTGTACTGTCTACTAGGGTCCACTACTGTACTGTCTACTAGGGTCCACTACTGTACTGTCTACTAGGGTCCACTACTGTACTGTCTACTACTGGGTCCACTACTGTACTGTCTACTAGGGTCCACTACTGTACTGTCTACTAGGGTCCACTACTGTACTGTCTACTAGGGTCCACTACTGTCCACACACTGTCTACTAGGGTCCACTACTGTACTTTGTCTACTAGGTCCACTACTGTACTGTCTAGGGTCCACTACTGTACTGTCTACTAGGGTCCACTACTGTACTGTCTACTAGGGTCCACTACTGTACTGTCTACTAGGGTCCACTACTGTACTGTCTACTAGGGTCCACTACTGTACTGTCTACTAGGGTCCACTACTGTACTGTCTACTAGGGTCCTACTGTACTGTCTACTAGGGTCCACTACTCTACTGTCTACTAGGGTCCACTACTGTACTGTCTACTAGGGTCCACTACTGTACTGTCTACTAGGGTAGGTCCACTACTGTACTGTCTACTAGGGTCCACTACTGTACTGTCTACTAGGGTCCACTACTGTACTGTCTACTAGGGTCCACTACTGTACTGTCTACTAGGGTCCACTACTGTACTGTCTACTAGGGTCCACTACTGTACTGTCTACTAGGGTCCACTACTGTACTGTCTACTAGGGTCCACTACTGTACTGTCTACTAGGGTCCACTACTGGTCTACAGGGTCCACTACTGTACTGTCTACTAGGGTCCACTACTGTACTGTCTACTAGGGTCCACTACTGTACTGTCTACTAGGGTCCACTACTGTACTGTCTACTAGGGTCCACTACTGTACTGTCTACTAGGGTCCACTACTGTACTGTCTACTAGGGTCCACTACTGTACTGTCTACTAGGGTCCACTACTGTACTGTCTACTAGGGTCCACTACTGTACTGTCTACTAGGGTCCACTACTGTACTGTCTACTAGGTCACAGGGTCCACTACTGTACTGTCTACTAGGGTCCACTACTGTACTGTCTACTAGGGTCCACTACTGTACTGTCTACTAGGGTCCACTACTGTACTGTCTACTAGGGTCCACTACTGTACTAGGGTCCACTACTGTACTGTCTACTAGGTCCACTACTGTACTGTCTACTAGGTCCACTACTGTACTGTCTACTAGGGTCCACTACTGTACTGTCTACTAGGGTCCACTACTGTACTGGGTCCACTACTGTACTGTCTACTAGGGTCCACTACTGTACTGTCTACTAGGGTCCACTCCACTACTAGGGTCCACTACTGTACTGTCTACTAGGGTCCACTACTGTACTGTCTACTAGGGTCCACTACTGTACTGTCTACTAGGTCCACTACTGTACTGTCTACTAGGGTCCACTACTGTACTGTCTACTAGGGTCCACTACTGTACTGTCTACTAGGGTCCACTACTGTACTGTCTACTAGGGTCCACTACTGTACTGTCTACTAGGGTCCACTACTGTACTGTCTACTAGGGTCCACTACTGTACTGTCTACTAGGGTCCACTACTGTACTGTCTACTAGGGTCCACTACTGTACTGTCTACTAGGGTCCACTACTGTACTGTCTACTAGGGTCCTACTGTACTGTCTACTAGGGTCCACTACTATAGGGTCCACACTGTCTCCACTACTGTACTGTCTACTAGGTCCACTACTGTACTGTCTACTAGGGTCCACTACTGTACTGTCTACTAGGGTCCACTACTGTACTGTCTACTAGGGTCACACAACTACTGTACTGTCTACTAGGGTCCACTACTGTACTGTCTACTAGGGTCCACTACTGTACTGTCTACTAGGGTCCACTACTGTAGGGTCCACTACTGTACTGTCTACTAGGGTCCACTACTGTACTGTCTACTAGGGTCCACTACTGTACTGTCTACTAGGGTCCACTACTGTACTGTCTACTAGGGTCCACTACTGTACTGTCTACTAGGGTCCACTACTGTACTGTCTACTAGGGTCCACTACTGTACTGTCTACTAGGGTCCACTACTGTACTGTCTACTAGGGTCCACTACTGTACTGTCTACTAGGGTCCACTACTGTACTGTCTACTAGGGGGTCCACTACTGTACTGTCTACTAGGGTCCACTACTGTACTGTCTACTAGGGTCCACTACTGTACTGTCTACTAGGTCCACTACTGTACTGTCTACTAGGGTCCACTACTGTACTGTCTACTAGGGTCTAGGGTCCACTACTGTACTGTCTACTACTGGTCCACTACTGTACTGTCTACTAGGGTCCACTACTGTACTGTCTCTACTAGGGTCCACTACTGTACTGTCTACTAGGGTCCACTACTGTACTGTCTACTAGGGTCCACTACTGTACTGTCTACTAGGGTCCACTACTGTACTGTCTACTAGGGTCCACTACTGGTCTACCACTACTGTACTGTCTACTAGGGTCCACTACTGTACTGTCTACTAGGGTCCACTACTGTACTGTCTACTAGGGTCCACTACTGTACTGTCTACTAGGGTCCACTACTGTACTGTCTACTAGGGTCCACTACTGTACTGTCTACTAGGGTCCACTACTGTACTGTCTACTAGGGTCCACTACTGTACTGTCTACTAGGGTACCTGTACTGTCTACTAGGGTACTGTCTACTAGGGTCACACAACTCTGTACTGTCTAGGTCCACTACTGTACTGTCTACTAGGGTCCACTACTGTACTGTCTACTAGGGTCCACTACTGTACTGTCTACTAGGGTCCACTACTGTACTGTCTACTAGGGTCCACTACTGTACTGTCTACTAGGGTCCACTACTGTACTGTCTACTAGGGTCCACTACTGTACTGTCTACTAGGGTCCACTACTGTACTGTCTACTAGGGTCCACTACTGTACTGTCTACTAGGGTCCACTACTGTACTGTCTACTAGGGTCCACTACTGTACTGTCTACTAGGGTCCACTACTGTACTGTCTACTAGGGTCCACTACTGTACTGTCTACTAGGGTCCACTACTGTACTGTCTACTAGGGTCCACTACTGTACTGTCTACTAGGGTCCACTACTGTACTGTCTACTAGGGTCCACTACTGTACTGTCTACTAGGGTCCACTACTGTACTGTCTACTAGGGTCCACTACTGTACTGTCTACTAGGGTCACACAACTACTGTACTGTCTACTAGGGTCCACTACTGTACTGTCTACTAGGGTCCACTACTGTACTGTCTACTAGGGTCCACTACTGTACTGTCTACTAGGGTCCACTACTGTACTGTCTACTAGGGTCCACTACTGTACTGTCTACTAGGGTCCACTACTGTACTGTCTACTAGGGTCCACTACTGTACTGTCTACTAGGGTCCACTACTAGGGTACTGTCTACTAGGGTCCACTACTGTACTGTCTACTAGGGTCCACTACTGTACTGTCTACTAGGGTCCACTACTGTACTGTCTACTAGGGTCCACTACTAGGGTCCACTACTGTCTACTAGGGTCCACTACTGTACTGTCTACTAGGGTCCACTACTGTACTGTCTACTAGGGTCCACTACTGTACTGTCTACTAGGGTCCACTACTGTACTGTCTACTAGGGTCCACTACTACTGTCTACTAGGGTCCACTACTACTGTCTACTAGGGTCCACTACTGTACTGTCTACTAG
>NW_025745983.1:135000-165000 GCF_021184085.1 Oncorhynchus gorbuscha | reverse complement strand
CAAAGAATTCGAAAAACAAATCCAATTTTGATAAACTCCCATATCTACTGGGTGAAATACCACAGTGTGACATCACAGCAGCAAGATTTGTGACCTGTTGCCACGAGAAAAGGGAAACCAGTGAAGAACAAACACCATTGTAAATACAACCTTATTTATTTTATCTTGTGTCCTTTAACTATTTGTACATAGTATATATATATATATATATAATATGACATTTATAATGTCTTTACTGTTTTGAAACTTCTGTATGTGTAATGTTTACTGTTAATTTTTGTTGTTTATTTCACTTTATATATTATCTACCTCACTTGCTTTGGCAATGTTAACACATGTTTCCCATGACAATAAAGCCCTTGAATTGAATTGAATTTGAATTGAGAGAGAGAGAGACAGAGAGCTAGAGAGGGAGGGAGAGAGATAGAGATGGAGGGAGAGAGATATAGAGCTAGAGAGGGAGGGAGAGAGATAGAGAGGGAGTGAGAGAGATAGAGAGCTAGAGAGGGAGGGAGAGAGAGAGAGAGAGAGAGAGAGAGAGAGAGAGAGAGAGAGAGAGAGAGAGAGAGGGATGGAGAGAGATAGAGGGGGAGGGAGAGAGATAGAGGGGGAGGAGAGAGAGAGATGGAGAGAGAGAGAGAGAGAGAGAGAGAGACAGAGAGAGAGAGAGAGAGAGAGAGAGAGAGAGAGAGAGAGAGAGAGAGAGATAGAGATAGAGAGGGGGAGAGAGAGAGAGAGAGAGAGAGAGAGAGAGAGAGAGAGAGAGAGAGAGAGAGAGAGAGATAGAGAGGGGGAGAGAGAGAGAGACAGAGAGAGAGAGAGAGAGAGATAGAGAGGGAGGGAGAGAGAGAGAGAGAGAGAAAGGGAGGGAGCGAGAGACAGAGAAACTCAGCACACAGGTGGACAAACACCTGTCTGTAGGTGACAGCATTCCCTCCCACATATGCCTCCCTTGGCACACCTATGACAACATAACCAACAAAAATGGGTCACAACTCCTGCAGCTCTGTCGCACGCTGGGTATGTACATAGTCAACGGTAGGCCTCGAGGGGACTCCTATGGTAGGTACACCTATAGCTCATCTCTTGGCAGTAGTACTGTAGACTACTTTGTCAATGACCTCAACCCAGAGTCTCTCAGAGCGTTCACAGTCAGCCCACTGACACCCCTATCAGACCACAGCACAGCAGTCTACTTGAACAGAGCAATACTCGATCATGAGGCATCAAAGCCAAAGGAACTGAGTAACATTAAGACATGCTATAGAGAGAGAGACTATACTAAGATACTAACTAACTCTACTGACTATACTGACTATACTAACTAACTCTACTGACTATACTGACTATACTAACTAACTCTACTGACTATACTGACTATACTAACTAACTCTACTGACTATACTAATATACTAACTAACTCTACTGACTATACTAAGATACTAACTAACTCTACTGACTATACTGACTATACTAACTAACTCTACTGACTATACTGACTATACTAACTAACTCTACTGACTATACTGACTATACTAACTAACTCTACTGACTATACTAATATACTAACTAACTCTACTGACTATACTGACTATACTAACTAACTCTACTGACTATACTGACTATACTAACTAACTCTACTAACTATACTGACTATACTAAATAACTCTACTGCCTATACTGACTATACTAACTAACTCTACTGACTATACTGACTATACTAACTAACTCTACTGACTATACTAATATACTAACTAACTCTACTGACTATACTGACTATACTAACTAACTCTACTGACTATACTGACTATACTAACTAACTCTACTGACTATACTGACTATACTAACTAACTCTACTGACTATACTGACTATACTAACTAACTCTACTGACTATACTAAGATACTAACTAACTCTACTGACTATACTGACTATACTAACTAACTCTACTGACTATACTGACTATACTAACTAACTCTACTGACTGTACTAATATACTAACTAACTCTACTCAGTATACCAATATACTAACTAACTCTACTGACTATACTAATATACTAACTAACTCTACTCAGTATACCAATATACTAACTAACTCTACTGACTATACTAACTAACTCTACTGACTATACTGACTATACTAACTAACTCTACTGACTATACTAATATACTAACTAACTCTACTCAGTATACCAATATACTAACTAACTCTACTGACTATACTAATATACTAACTAACTCTACTCAGTATACCAATATACTAACTAACTCTACTGACTATACTAACTAACTCTACTGACTATACTAACTAACTCTACTGACTATACTAATATACTAACTAACTCTACTGACTGTACTAATATACTAACTAACTCTACTGACTATACTAATATACTAACTAACTCTACTGACTATACTAATATACTAACTAACTCTACTGACTGTACTAATATACTAACTAACTCTACTAACTATACTGACTATACTAAATAACTATACTGACTGTACTGAGATACTAACTAACTCTACTGACTATACTAATATACTAACTAACTCTACTAACTATACTGACTATACTAACTAACTCTACTGACTGTACTAATATACTAACTAACTCTACTGACTATACTAATATACTAACTAACTCTACTGACTGTACTAATATACTAACTAACTCTACTGACTATACTAATATACTAACTAACTCTACTGACTATACTAATATACTAACTAACTCTACTGACTGTACTAATATACTAACTAACTCTACTGACTATACTAATATACTAACTAACTCTACTGACTATACTGACTATACTAACTAACTCTACTGACTATGCTGACTATACTAACTAACTCTACTGACTATACTGACTATACTAACTAACTCTACTGACTGTACTAATATACTAACTAACTCTACTCAGTATGGTACGGTATGCTGAGGTATGGTACGGTATGCTGAGGTATGGTCGGGTATGTTGTGACACCAACTACCGATATGCTGAGGGACTTTTCACAATTGGTTGTGTTGGAGAGATTTAGTAACCAGTTCCTGAGTCCATCCAATATAGAGATATATACAAACCAGTCCATCACAGAGAGAGTCTCTGTGTCTCTGTGTCTCTGTCTGTCTGTCTGTCTGTCTGTCTGTCTGTCTGTCTGTCTGTCTGTCTGTCTGTCTGTCTGTCTGTCTGTCTGTCTGTCTGTCTCTGTCTGTCTGTCTGTCTGTCTGTCTGTCTGTCTGTCTGTCTGTCTGTCTGTCTGTCTGTCTGTCTGTCTGTCTGTCTGTCCATCTCTCTCTCTCTGTCCATCTCTCTCTCTCTGTCTGTCTGTCTGTCCATATCTCTCTGTCTGTCTGTCTGTCTGTCTGTCTGTCTGTCTGTCTGTCTGTCTGTCTGTCTGTCTGTCTGTCTGTCTGTCTGTCTGTCTGTCTGTCTGTCTGTCTGTCTCTCTCTCCATCTCTCTCTCTCTCACTAAATTAATCTATCATCTCTCTTCCCTTCTATTTCCCTCTTTGAGAAAACACAGCAAAGCTTTTACTCTCTTGTTTGTAATGTGTGTGTGTGTGTACAGATAAAGAGAGTGTGTGTCTGTGTGTCTTTGTAATGTGTGTGTATGTGTACAGATAAAGAGAGTGTGTCTGTGTCTTTGTAATGTGTGTGTATGTGTCTTTGTAATGTGTGTGTATGTGTACAGATAAAGAGAGTGTGTGTGGGTGGACTCTGATGTTGTCAACTGTTCCAAGCCTCCAGTGAGTCTGACTGAAAAGACAGAACAGCTTTAGAGCTTAAAGAGAAAGAAAAAGACAGGCGTCTTCTGCCAGTGTGTATATCAGCAGTGTGTATCTGCCAGTGTGTATATCTGCAGTGTGTATCTGCAGTGTGTATCTGACAGTGTGTGTATCTGCAGTGTGTATCTGCAGTGTGTCTCTGACAGTGTGTATATCTGCAGTGTGTATATCTGACAGTGTGTATATCTGCAGTGTGTATATCTGTAGTGTGTATATCTGCAGTGTGTATATCTGCAGTGTGTATATCTGACAGTGTGTATATCTGCAGTGTGTATATCTGTAGTGTGTATATCTGCAGTGTGTATATCTGCAGTGTGTATATCTGACAGTGTGTATATCTGCAGTGTGTATATCTGACAGTGTGTATATCTGCAGTGTGTATATCTGCAGTGTGTATATCTGCAGTGTGTATATCTGACAGTGTGTATATCTGTAGTGTGTATATCTGCAGTGTGTATATCTGTAGTGTGTATATCTGACAGTATGTATATCTGTAGTGTGTATATCTGACAGTGTGTATATCTGACAGTGTGTATATCTGACAGTGTGTATATCTGTAGTGTGTATATCTGCAGTGTGTATATCTGTCAGTGTGTATATCTGACAGTGTGTATATCAGACAGTGTGTATATCTGACAGTGTGTATATCTGCAGTGTGTATATCTGTAGTGTGTATATCTGTCAGTGTGTATATCTGCAGTGTGTATATCTGTCAGTGTGTATATCTGTCAGTGTGTATATCTGACAGTGTGTATATCTGACAGTGTGTATATCTGACAGTGTGTGTATCTGTCAGTGTGTATATATGCAGTGTGTATATCTGCAGTGTGTATATGCAGTGTGTATATATGCAGTGTGTATATCTGCAGTGTGCATATATGCAGTGTGTATATCTGACAGTGTGTATATCTGTCAGTGTGTATATCTGACAGTGTGTATATCTGACAGTGTGTATATCTGCAGTGTGTATATCTGACAGTGTGTATATCTGACAGTGTGTATATCTGCAGTGTGTATATCTGACAGTGTGTATATCTGACAGTGTGTATATCTGACAGTGTGTGTATCTGACAGTGTGTATATCTGACAGTGTGTATATCTGCTTCAGTGCTTTTTGTCATTTGTTCCAGTCATTGGCAGCAGAGAACTGGAAGGAAAGGCGGCCAAAGGAGAAATTGGCTTTTGGGGGTGACAAGTGAAATATACCTGCTGGAGCGCGTGCTACGGGTGGGTGTTGCTATGGTGACAGGTGAGCTGAGATAAGCCAGGGTTTTACCTAGCAGAGACTTACTGAGCCAGTGGGTTTGGCGACGAATATGAAGTGAGGGCCAGTCAACGAGAGCATACAGGTGGTGGGTAGTGTATGGGGCTTTGGTGACAAAATGGATGGAACTGTGATAGACTGCATCTAATTTGCTGAGTCAAGTGTTGGAGGCTATTTTGTAAATTACATCGCCGAAGTCGAGGATCGGTAAGACGGTCAGTTTTACGAGGGTATGTTTGGCAGCATGAGTGAAGGATGCTTTGTTGCAAAATAGGAAGCCAATTCTAGATTTAGTTTTGGATTTGAGATGCTTAATGTGAGTCTGGAAGGAGAGTTTACAGTCTAACCAGACACCCAGGTATTTGTAGTTGTGCGTCCAGAGTAGTGATGCTGGGCGGGCGGGCAGGTGCAGGCAGCGATTGGTTGAAAATCATGAATTTAGTTTTACTTGTATTTAAGAGCAGCTTGACTGGAGGTTAGTTAACACAGTGTCCAAAGAAGGGCCAGAAGTATACAGAATGGTGTCGTCTGCGTAAAGGTGGATCAGGGAATCACCCGCAGCAAGAGTGATATCAATGAAGAAAATATATATATATATATACTGGATGTCATAAGGTGAATGCACCAATTTGTAAGTCACTCTGGATAAGAGCGTCTGCTAAATGACTTAAATGTAATGTAAATGTATATATATATATATATATATATATATATATATATATATATATGTTGATAGATACAGAGAAAAGAGTCGGCCCAAGAATTTAACCCTGTGGCACCCCTATAGAGACTGCCAGAGGTCTGGACGACAGGCCCTCTGATTTGACACACTGAACTCTGTCTGAGAAGTAGTTGGTGAACCAGGCGAGGCAATCATTTGAGAAACCAAGGCTGTTGAGTCTGCCGATAAGAATGTGGTGATTGGTTGAAAGCCTTGGCCAGGTCTATGAGTAAAGCTGCACAGTATTGTCTATTATCGATGGCGGTTAAGATATCGTTTAGGACCTTGTGGCTGAGGTGCACCCAGTTCGGAAACCAGATTGCATAGTAGCGAAGGTACGGTGGGATTCCAAATGGTCTGTTTATTAACTTCCTGGGACTATGGGGCAGTATTTTGATGTTTCGATGAAAAACATGCCCAAATGAAACTGCCTATTTCTCAGGCCCAGAAGCTAGAATATGAATATAATTGGCAGATTAGGATAGAAAACACTCTAAAGTTTCCAAAACCATCAAAATATTGTCTGTGAGTATAACTGAACTGATACTGCAGGCGAAAACCTGAGGAAAATCCAACCAGGAATGTGCCTCTTATTTTGAAACCTCTCTGTTTCATTGCAAATCTATCCTTCATTTAAAACATTATCAATTCCTTTCCCTATTCCTTTCCCTATAGCTTCCACAAGGTGTGAACAGTCTTTAGACATTTTCAGGCTTTTATTCTGAAAAATGAGCGAGAATGTGTAACGGTTCTCTTGTCGTGAAGGAGAGTCGGACCAAAATGCAGCGTGTAGATTTCGATCCATGTTTAATAAACACACGTAAAACACGAATCAATTATAAACACTACAAAACAAAGAACGTAACGAAAACCGAAACAGCCTAATCTTGTGCAAATTAACACAGAGACAGGAACAACGACACTAAGGACAATCACCCACGAAACACACAAAGAATATGGCTGCCTAAATATGGTTCCCAATCAGAGACAATGATAAACACCTGCCTCCGATTGAGAACCACTTTAGACAGCCATAGACTTAACTAGAACACCCCACTAAGCTACAATCCCAATACATATACGCCACATAAAAAACCCCATGCCACACCTTGGCCTGACCAAATAAATGAAGATAAACACAAAATACTTCGACCAGGGCGTGACAGAATGATCACATCGTGTCAGTCACTGTCCCCAGAGTTTTGCGCGAGCAGCTTGGAGCAGACGTTTTCTCTCTCGCTCCTATTGAAAAAGCTACTGTCCTGTTTAAATATTATCGATTATTTATTGTAAAAACAACCTGAGGATTGATTAAAAAAATGTTTCTACAAACTTTACGGATACTATTTGGAATTTTCGTCTGCCCGTCGTGACATGCACGAGCCTGTGGACTACTAAACAAAACTCTCCAACCAAATCGAGGTTTTTGGATAAAAAAAAACATCTTTATCGAACAAAAGGAACATTTATTGTACCTGGGAGTCTCGTGAGTGCAAACATACGAAGATCATCAAAGGTAAGCGATTCATTTTATTGCTTTTCTGACTTTCGTGACGAATCTATTTTGCTGCTAGCTGTTTGTAATGTTTTTTCTTCTGAGAGAGATGTCCTCACATAAAAGCTTGGTTTGCTTTAGCTGTAAAGCTTTTTTGAAATCTGACACGCCAGGTATATTAACAAGAAGCTAAGTTGTGTTTTGGTATATTGCACTTGTGATTTCATGAAAATGTAATATTTGTAGTCATTTAATTTGAAATTGGCGCTCTGCAATTCAGTGGATGTTGAATGATCCCGCTATCGCGATGGGTGCGCCAAGAAGTTTTTAACTTGGCTTTCGAAGACTTTAGAAAGGCAGGGTAGTATAGATATAGGTCTGTAGCAGTTTGGGTCTAGAGTGTCTCCCCCTTTGAAGAGGGGATGACCGTGGCAGCTTTCCAATCTTTGGGGATCTCAGACGATATGAAAGAGAGGGTGAACAGGCTAGTAATAGGGGTAGCAACAATTTCGGTGGATAATTTTAGAAAGAGAGGGTCCAGATTGTTTGGATTTGGGAGAAGGAGAAATGGGGGAGGCTTGGGCGAGTTGCTGTGGGGGGTGCAGTGCTATTGACCAGGGTAGGGGTGGCCTGGTGGAAAGCATGGCCAGCAGTAGAAAAATACTTATTGAAATTCTCAATTATCTTGGATTTATCGGTGGTGACAGTGTTTCCTAGCCTCAGTGCAGTGGGCAGCTGGGAGAAGGTGCTCTTATTCTCCATGGACTTTACAGTGTCCCAGAACTTTTTGGAGTTTGTGCTGCAGGATGCAAATTTCTGTTTGAAAAAGCTAGCCTTTGCTTTCCTAACTGCCTGTGTATATTGGTTCCTAACTTCCCTGAAAAGTTGCATATCATGGGGGCTATTCGATGCTAATGCCAGCATCGAAAAATGCTTATTGAAATTCTCAATTATGGTGGATTTATCAGTGGTGACAGTGTTTCCTATCTTCAGTGCAGTGGGCAGCAGGGAGGAGGTGTTCTTATTCTCCATGGACTTTACAGTGTTCCAGAACTTTTTTGAGTTAGTGTTGCAGGAAGCAAATTTCTGCTTGAAAAGCTAACCTTGGCTTTTCTAACTGCCTGTGTATAATGGTTTCTAGCTTCCCTGAACAGCTGCATATCACGGGGGCTGTTCGATGCTAATGCAGAATGCCACAGGATGTTGTTGTGCTGGTCAAGGGCAGTCAAGTCTGGAGTGAACAATGGGCTATATCTGTTCCTGGTTCTACATTTTTTGAATGGGGCTTATTTAAGATTGTGAGGAAAGCACTTTTAAAGAATAACCAGGCATCTTCTACTGATGGAATGAGGTCAATATCCTTCCAGGATACCCGGGCCAGGTTGATTAGAAAGGCCTGCATGCCGAAGTGTTTCAGGGAGCGTTTGACTGTGATGAGAGGTCAATATCCTTCCAGGATACCCGGGCCAGGTTGATTAGAAAGGCCTGCATGCTGAAGTGTTTTAGGGAGCGTTTGACTGTGATGAGAGGTCAATATCCTTCCAGGATACCCGGGCCAGGTTGATTAGAAAGGCCTGCATGCTGAAGTGTTTTAGGGAGCGTTTGTGTCATGTTTTGTCTTATTTTGTCTTGTCATTTTGCTTTTCCCTCTTCGTTTTCCCCCTGCTGGTCTTTTTAGGTTCGTTCTCCTCTTTTTCTCTCTCCCTTCCTCTCTCTCTTCTCTCTATCGTTCCGTTCCTGCTCCCAGCTGTTCCTATTCCCCTAATCAATCATTTAGTCTTCCCACACCTGACTGCCCTTGACTGAGATGGCCGCCTCGCTTCGCGTTCCTAGGAAACTATGCAGTTTTTTGTTTTTTTACGTGTTATTTCTTACATTAGTACCCCAGGTCATCTTAGGTTTCATTACATACAGTCGAGAAGAACTACTGAATATAAGATCAGCGTCAACTCACCATCAGTACGACCAAGAATATGTTTTCCGCGACGCGGATCCTGTGTTCTGCCTTACAAACAGGACAACGGAATGGATCGCATGCAGCGACCCAAGGAAACGACTCCGAAAAAGAGGGAAACGCGGCGGTGTTCTGGTCAGACTCCGAAAAAGGGCACATCGCGCACCACTTCCCAGTATTCTTCTTGCCAATGTCCAGTCTCTCGACAACAAGGTTGATGAAATCCGAGCAAGGGTGGCATTCCAGAGGGATATCAGAGACTGCAACGTTCTCTGCTTTACGGAGACATGGCTTACTAGGAAAACGCTATCCAGGGCGGTACAGCCAACGGGTTTCTCCACGCATCGCGCCGACAGAAACAAACATCTCTCTGGTAAGAAGAGTGGAGGGGGCGTATGCCTCATGACTAACGGGACATGGTGTGATGAAGGAAACATACAGGAACTCAAATCCTTCTGTTCACCTGATTTAGAATTCCTCACAATCAAATGTAGACCGCATTATCTTCCAAGAGAATTCTCTTCGATTATAATCACAGCCGTATATATCCCCCCAAGCAGACACATCGATGGCTCTGAACGAACTTTATTTAACTCTTTGCAAACTGGAAAACATTTATCCGGAGGCTGCATTCATTGTAGCTGGGGATTTTAACAAAGCCAATCTGAAAACAAGACTCCCTAAATTTTATCAGCATATCGATTGCGCAACCAGGGGTGGTAAAACCTTGGATCACTGTTACTCTAACTTCCGCGACGCATATAAGGCCCTGCCCCGCCCCCCTTTCGGAAAAGCTGACCACGACTCCATTTTGCTGATCCCTGCCTACAGGCAGAAATTAAAACAAGAGGCTCCCACGCTGAGGTCTGTCCAACGCTGGTCAGACCAAGCTGACTCTACACTCCAAGACTGCTTCCATCACGTGGACTGGGACATGTTTCGTATTGCGTCAGATGGGAATATTGACGAATACGCTGATTCGGTGTGCGAGTTCATTAGAACGTGCGTCGAAGATGTCGTTCCCATAGCAACGATAAAAACATTCCCTAACCAGAAACCGTGGATTGATGGCAGCATTCGCGTGAAACTGAAAGCGCGAACCACTGCTTTTAATCAGGGCAAGGTGTCTGGTAACATGTCCGAATATAAACAATGCAGCTATTCCCTCCGTAAGGCTATCAAACAAGCTAAGCGTCAGTACAGAGACAAAGTGGAATCTCAATTCAATGGCTCAGACACAAGAGGCATGTGGCAGGGTCTACAGTCAATCACGGACTACAAGATGAAATCCAGCCCAGTCACGGACCAGGATGTCTTGCTCCCAGGCAGACTAAATAACTTTTTTGCCCGCTTTGAGGACAATACAGTGCCACTGACACGGCCTGCAACGGAAACATGCAGTCTCTCCTTCACTGCAGCCGAGGTGATTAAGACATTTAAACGTGTTAACCCTCGCAAGGCTGCAGGCCCAGACGGCATCCCCAGCCGCGCCCTCCGAGCATGCGCAGACCAGCTGGCCGGTGTGTTTACGGACATATTCAATCAATCCCTATACCAGTCTGCTGTTCCCACATGCTTCAAGAGGGCCACCATTGTTCCTGTTCCCAAGAAAGCTAAGGTAACTGAGCTAAACGACTACCGCCCGTAGCACTCACTTCCGTCATCATGAAGTGCTTTGAGAGACTAGTCAAGGACCATATCACCTCCACCCTACCTGACACCCTAGACCCACTCCAATTTGCTTACCGCCCAAATAGGTCCACAGACGATGCAATCTCAACCACACTGCACACTGCCCTAACCCACCTGGACAAGAGGAATACCTATGTGAGAATGCTGTTCATCGACTACAGCTCGGCATTCAACACCATAGTACCCTCCAAGCTCGTCATCAAGCTCGAGACCCTGGGTCTCGACCCCGCCCTGTGCAACTGGGTACTGGACTTCCTGACGGGCCGCCCCCAGGTGGTGAGGGTAGGCAACAACATCTCCTCCCCGCTGATCCTCAACACGGGGCCCCACAAGGGTGCGTTCTGAGCCCTCTCCTGTACTCCCTGTTCACCCACGACTGCGTGGCCACGCACGCCTCCAACTCAATCATCAAGTTTGCGGACGACACAACAGTGGTAGGCTTGATTACCAACAACGACGAGACGGCCTACAGGGAGGAGGTGAGGGCCCTTGGAGTGTGGTGTCAGGAAAATAACCTCACACTCAACGTCAACAAAACTAAGGAGATGATTGTGGACTTCAGGAAACAGCAGAGGGAACACCCCTATCCACATCGATGGAACAGTAGTGGAGAGGGTAGCTAGTTTTAAGTTCCTCGGCATACACATCACAGACAAACTGAATTGGTCCACTCACACTGACAGCGTCGTGAAGAAGGCGCAGCAGCGCCTATTCAACCTCAGGAGGCTGAAGAAATTCGGCTTGTCACCAAAAGCACTCACAAACTTCTACAGATGCACAATCGAGAGCATCCTGGCGGGCTGTATCACCGCCTGGTACGGCAACTGCTCCGCCCTCAACCGTAAGGCTCTCCAGAGGGTAGTGAGGACTGCACAACGCATCACCGGGGGCAAACTACCTGCCCTCCAGGACACCTACACCACCCGTTGTTACAGGAAGGCCATAAAGATCATCAAGGACATCAACCACCCGAACCACTGCCTGTTCACCCCGCTATCATCCAGAAGGCGAGGTCAGTACAGGTGCATCAAAGCTGGGACCGAGAGACTGAAAAACAGCTTCTATCTCAAGGCCATCAGACTGTTAAATAGCCACCACTAACATTGAGTGGCTGCTGCCAACACACTGTCATTGACACTGACCCAACTCCAGCCATTTAATAATGGGAATTGATGGGAAATGATGTAAATATATCACTAGCCACTTTAAACAATGCTACCTTATATAATGTTACTTACCCTACATTATTCATCTCATATACATATGTATATACTGTACTCTACAACATCGACTGCATCCTTATGTAACACATGTATCACTAGCCACTTTAACTATGCCACTTTGTTTACTTTGTCTACATACTCATCTCATATGTATATACTGTACTCGATACCATCTACTGTATGCTGCTCTGTACCATCACTCATTCATATATCCTTATGTACATGTTCCTTATCCCCTTACACTGTGTATAAGACAGTAGTTTTGGAATTGTTAGTTAGATTACTTGTTGGTTATCACTGCATTGTCGGAACTAGAAGCACAAGCATTTCGCTACACTCGCATTAACATCTGCTAACCATGTGTATGTGACAAATAACATTTGATTTGATTTGATTTGATTTGATTTGATCCTTTTCCCTGATTAGAGTCCCTATTTCTCTCCTTGTTTTCCGTTCCTGCCCTGTCGGATCCTTGTCTATTGTTCACCGTGCTGTGTTTGTGTATCGCCCTGTCGTGTCGTGTTTCCCTCAGATGCTGCGTGGTGAGCAGGTGTCTGAGTCTGCTAAGTTCAAGTGCCTTCCCGAGGCAACCTGCAGTTCAAGATCAAGTCTCCAGTCGGTTCTCGTCATTACGAGTGGAAATTGTTTTATTTGATTGTATTTTTACTTTACTGGATTAAAGACTCTGTTTTCGCCAAGTCGCTTTTGGGTCCTCATTCACCTGCATAACAGAAGGATCCGACCAAGAATGGACCCAGCGACTATGGATTCTCTCTACTCTACTCTCGAGTTCCAGGGAGCGATGCTCGGCAGACACGAGCAGGAATTGTCTGCTGCTCGACATGCCGTTGAGACCCTGGCCGCTCAGGTCTCCGACCTCTCAAGACAGTATCAGAGTCTTCGTCTCGTGTCACCAGCTACTTCCGGTTCTTCCGAGCCTCCGGAACCTAGGGTTAATAACCCACCTTGTTATTCTGGGCAGCCCACTGAGTGCCGCTCCTTTCTCACCCAGTGTGATATCGTGTTCTCTCTCCAACCCAACACATACTCAAGAGAGAGAGCTCGGATTGCCTACGTCATATCACTCCTTACTGGTCGGGCTCGGCAGTGGGGCACAGCTATCTGGGAGGCAAGCGCTGAGTGTACTAACAATTATCTGAACTTTAAAGAGGAGATGATAAGGGTTTTTGATCGCTCAGTTTTTGGGAAAGAAGCTTCCTGGTCCCTGTCTTCCCTATGTCAAGGTAATCGATCCATAACGGATTACTCTATAGAGTTTCGCACTCTTGCTGCCTCCAGTAACTGGAACGAGCAGGCGTTGCTCGCTCGTTTTCTGGAGGGACTCCACGCTAAGGTTAAGGATGAGATTCTCTCTCGGGAGGTTCCATCCAGCGTGGATTCTTTGATTGAACTCGCTATTCGCATTGAACGACGGGTAGATCTTCGTCACCGAGCTCATAGAAGAGAGCTCGCGTTAACTGTGTCTCCCTCTCTCCGACACTACCGTCTTTCCCCACTGACTCAGGTGTTGAGCCCATGCAGCTGGGGGTATTCGCATCTCGACTAAGGAGAGGGAACGGAGAATCACCAACCGCCTCTGTCTCTATTGCGGTTCCGCTGGTCATTTTGTCATTTCATGTCCAGTTAAAGGCCAGAGCTCATCAGTAAGCGGAGGGCGACTGATAAGCGCTACTAGACGGTCCTCTCCGTCAAGTACATGTACTACTTTACCGGTCCATCTACGCTGGACCGGATCGGCAGCTTCCTGCAGTGCATTAATAGACTCTGGGGCAGAGGGCTGTTTTATGGACGAAGCCTGGGCGCGGGAACATGACATTCCTCTCAGACAGTTAGGGAGCCCACGGTCATGTTTGCCTTGGATGGTAGTCCTCTCCCCAGTATATTATGTGAAACACTACCTTTAACCCTCACTGTATCTGGTAACCATAGTGAGACCATTTCTTTTTGATTTTTTGTTCACCTTTTACACCTGTTGTTTTGGGTCATCCCTGGCTAGTGTGTCATAATCCTTCTTTTGATTGGTCTAGTAATTCTATCCTTTCCTGGAACGTTTCTTGTCATGTGAAGTGTTTAATGTCTGCTATTTCTCCTGTTTGTTCTGTCCCCTCTTCTCAGGAGGAACCTGGTGATTTGACAGGAGTGCCGGAGGAATATCATGGTCTGCGCACGGTCTTCAGTCGGTCCAGAACCAACTCCCTTCCTCCTCACCGGTCGTATGATTGTTGTTCTGATCTCTTTAAGAAGCGTTTTGCATCCGCTCCTATCCTTGTTGCACCTGACGTCACTAAACAGTTTATTGTTGAGGTTGACGCGTCGGGGGTGGGCGTGGGAGCCATTCTGTCCCAGCGCTCCGATACTGACGATGGGGTCCACCCTTGTGCGTATTTTTCTGCTTCTGCTCCTGGTCTTGCTGGGTCTCAGTCTGTTCCCTGCCATCGCATCTCTCCTGTTCTTGTTCCTGCCCTTGCTGTGTCTCAGTCTGTCCCTAGTTGTTACTCTCCTGGCCTGTTTGGTCCTGTTTGCTCTAAAGTTTTCAGTTCTCTTCCCGTGTCTCATTTTTTTTTTAGAGTAGTACCCTAGTTTCCCTTTTTATCGTTTTTTCGTTACGGTCCTGAGGAGAGGAGTTGGGTTCTTTCTCGGGACGTGCTGGACCGTTTGATCTATGATTTCCTCCGTTGCCGCCAGTGTTCCTCCTCGAGAGCGCCAGGAGGCGCTCGGTGAGTGGGGGGGGTACTGTCATGTTTTGTCTTATTTTGTCTTGTCATTTTGCTTTTCCCTCTTCGTTTTCCCCCTGCTGGTCTTTTTAGGTTCGTTCTCCTCTTTTTCTCTCTCCCTTCCTCTCTCTCTTCTCTCTATCGTTCCGTTCCTGCTCCCAGCTGTTCCTATTCCCCTAATCAATCATTTAGTCTTCCCACACCTGTTCCCGATCCTTTTCCCTGATTAGAGTCCCTATTTCTCTCCTTGTTTTCCGTTCCTGCCCTGTCGGATCCTTGTCTATTGTTCACCGTGCTGTGTTTGTGTATCGCCCTGTCGTGTCGTGTTTCCCTCAGATGCTGCGTGGTGAGCAGGTGTCTGAGTCTGCTAAGTTCAAGTGCCTTCCCGAGGCAACCTGCAGTTCAAGATCAAGTCTCCAGTCGGTTCTCGTCATTACGAGTGGAAATTGTTTTATTTGATTGTATTTTTACTTTACTGGATTAAAGACTCTGTTTTCGCCAAGTCGCTTTTGGGTCCTCATTCACCTGCATAACAGAAGGATCCGACCAAGAATGGACCCAGCGACTATGGATTCTCTCTACTCTACTCTCGAGTTCCAGGGAGCGATGCTCGGCAGACACGAGCAGGAATTGTCTGCTGCTCGACATGCCGTTGAGACCCTGGCCGCTCAGGTCTCCGACCTCTCAAGACAGTATCAGAGTCTTCGTCTCGTGTCACCAGCTACTTCCGGTTCTTCCGAGCCTCCGGAACCTAGGGTTAATAACCCACCTTGTTATTCTGGGCAGCCCACTGAGTGCCGCTCCTTTCTCACCCAGTGTGATATCGTGTTCTCTCTCCAACCCAACACATACTCAGAGAGAGAGCTCGGATTGCCTACGTCATATCACTCCTTACTGGTCGGGCTCGGCAGTGGGGCACAGCTATCTGGGAGGCAAGCGCTGAGTGTACTAACAATTATCTGAACTTTAAAGAGGAGATGATAAGGGTTTTTGATCGCTCAGTTTTTGGGAAAGAAGCTTCCTGGTCCCTGTCTTCCCTATGTCAAGGTAATCGATCCATAACGGATTACTCTATAGAGTTTCGCACTCTTGCTGCCTCCAGTAACTGGAACGAGCAGGCGTTGCTCGCTCGTTTTCTGGAGGGACTCCACGCTAAGGTTAAGGATGAGATTCTCTCTCGGGAGGTTCCATCCAGCGTGGATTCTTTGATTGAACTCGCTATTCGCATTGAACGACGGGTAGATCTTCGTCACCGAGCTCATAGAAGAGAGCTCGCGTTAACTGTGTCTCCCTCTCTCCGACACTACCGTCTTTCCCCACTGACTCAGGTGTTGAGCCCATGCAGCTGGGGGTATTCGCATCTCGACTAAGGAGAGGGAACGGAGAATCACCAACCGCCTCTGTCTCTATTGCGGTTCCGCTGGTCATTTTGTCATTTCATGTCCAGTTAAAGGCCAGAGCTCATCAGTAAGCGGAGGGCGACTGATAAGCGCTACTAGACGGTCCTCTCCGTCAAGTACATGTACTACTTTACCGGTCCATCTACGCTGGACCGGATCGGCAGCTTCCTGCAGTGCATTAATAGACTCTGGGGCAGAGGGCTGTTTTATGGACGAAGCCTGGGCGCGGGAACATGACATTCCTCTCAGACAGTTAGGGAGCCCACGGTCATGTTTGCCTTGGATGGTAGTCCTCTCCCCAGTATATTATGTGAAACACTACCTTTAACCCTCACTGTATCTGGTAACCATAGTGAGACCATTTCTTTTTGATTTTTTGTTCACCTTTTACACCTGTTGTTTTGGGTCATCCCTGGCTAGTGTGTCATAATCCTTCTTTTGATTGGTCTAGTAATTCTATCCTTTCCTGGAACGTTTCTTGTCATGTGAAGTGTTTAATGTCTGCTATTTCTCCTGTTTGTTCTGTCCCCTCTTCTCAGGAGGAACCTGGTGATTTGACAGGAGTGCCGGAGGAATATCATGGTCTGCGCACGGTCTTCAGTCGGTCCAGAACCAACTCCCTTCCTCCTCACCGGTCGTATGATTGTTGTTCTGATCTCTTTAAGAAGCGTTTTGCATCCGCTCCTATCCTTGTTGCACCTGACGTCACTAAACAGTTTATTGTTGAGGTTGACGCGTCGGGGGTGGGCGTGGGAGCCATTCTGTCCCAGCGCTCCGATACTGACGATGGGGTCCACCCTTGTGCGTATTTTTCTGCTTCTGCTCCTGGTCTTGCTGGGTCTCAGTCTGTTCCCTGCCATCGCATCTCTCCTGTTCTTGTTCCTGCCCTTGCTGTGTCTCAGTCTGTCCCTAGTTGTTACTCTCCTGGCCTGTTTGGTCCTGTTTGCTCTAAAGTTTTCAGTTCTCTTCCCGTGTCTCATTTTTTTTTTAGAGTAGTACCCTAGTTTCCCTTTTTATCGTTTTTTTCGTTACGGTCCTGAGGAGAGGAGTTGGGTTCTTTCTCGGGACGTGCTGGACCGTTTGATCTATGATTTCCTCCGTTGCCGCCAGTGTTCCTCCTCGAGAGTGCCAGGAGGCGCTCGGTGAGTGGGGGGGGTACTGTCATGTTTTGTCTTATTTTGTCTTGTCATTTTGCTTTTCCCTCTTCGTTTTCCCCCTGCTGGTCTTTTTAGGTTCGTTCTCCTCTTTTTCTCTCTCCCTTCCTCTCTCTCTTCTCTCTATCGTTCCGTTCCTGCTCCCAGCTGTTCCTATTCCCCTAATCAATCATTTAGTCTTCCCACACCTGTTCCCGATCCTTTTCCCTGATTAGAGTCCCTATTTCTCTCCTTGTTTTCCGTTCCTGCCCTGTCGGATCCTTGTCTATTGTTCACCGTGCTGTGTTTGTGTATCGCCCTGTCGTGTCGTGTTTCCCTCAGATGCTGCGTGGTGAGCAGGTGTCTGAGTCTGCTAAGTTCAAGTGCCTTCCCGAGGCAACCTGCAGTTCAAGATCAAGTCTCCAGTCGGTTCTCGTCATTACGAGTGGAAATTGTTTTATTTGATTGTATTTTTACTTTACTGGATTAAAGACTCTGTTTTCGCCAAGTCGCTTTTGGGTCCTCATTCACCTGCATAACAGTTTGACTGTGATGAGGTCGTTTGACCGCAGACCCATTACGGACGCAAGCAATCGCTGAGATCCTGGTTGAAGACAGCAGAGGTGTATTCGGAGGGCAGGTTGGTTAAGATGATATCTATGAGGGTGCCCGTGTTTACGGATTTGGGTTTGTACCTAATAGGTTCATTGATCATTTGTGTGAGATTGAGGGCATTTAGCTTACATTGTAAAATGGCCGGAAGTCTAGCATGTCCCAGTTACCCAGTCACCTAACAGTGCGAACTCTGAAGATAGATCGGGAGAAATCAATTCACATATGGTGTCCAGGGCACAGCTGGGGGCTGAGGGGGGTCTATAACAAGTGGCAACGGTGAGAGACTTGTTTCTGGAAAGGTGGATTTTTAAAAGTAGAAGCTTTGTTTGGGCGCAGACCTGGATAGTGTGACAGAACTCTACAGGCTATCTCTGCAGTAGATTGCAACTCCGCCCCCTTTGGAAGTTCTATCTTGTCAGAAAATGTTGTAGTTGGGGATGGAAATGTCATGATTTTTGGTGGCCTTCCTGAGCCAGGATTAGATACAATTGGACATCCGGGACGGCAGAGTGCTAAAGCAGTGAATAAAACAAACTTAACAAATCAGATCAAAGTTTATTTGTCATGTGTGCCGATATCTCCCACTCTCCAGGCCCTGCTGAATACAACAGGTGTAGTAGACCTTACAGTGAAATGCTGAATACAACAGTTGTAGTAGACCTTACAGTGAAATGCTGAATACAACAGGTGTAGTAGACCTTACAGTGAAATGCTGAATACAACAGGTGTAGTAGACCTTACAGTGAAATGCTGAATACAACAGGTGTAGTAGACCTTACAGTGAAATGCTGAATACAACAGGTGTAGTAGACCTTACAGTGAAATGCTGAATACAACAGGTGTAGTAGACCTTACAGTGAAATGCTGAATACAACAGGTGTAGTAGACCTTACAGTGAAATGCTGAATACAACAGGTGTAGTAGACCTTACAGTGAAATGCTGAATACAACAGGTGTAGTAGACCTGGAGAGTGGGAGTGGTGCTGGGGGCTGCAGGGCCTGGGGAATGGGAGTGGTGCTGGGGGCTACAGGGCCTGGGGAATGGAAGTGGTACTGGGGGCTGCAGGGCCTGGGGAATGGGAGTGGTGCTGGGGGCTGCAGGGCCTGGGGAATGGGAGTGGTGCTGGGGGCTACAGGGCCTGGGGAATGGGAGTGGTACTGGGGGCTACAGGGCCTGAGGAATGGGAGTGGTACTGGGGGCTGCAGGGCCTGGGGAATGGGAGTGGTGCTGGGGGCTGCAGGGCCTGGGGAATGGGAGTGGTGCTGGGGGCTGCAGGGCCTGGGGAATGGGAGTGGTACTGGGGGCTGCAGGGCCTGGGGAATGGGAGTGGTGCTGGGGGCTGCAGGGCCTGGGGAATGGGAGTGGTGCTGGGGGGCTGCAGGGCCTGGGGAATGGGAGTGGTGCTGGGGGCTGCATTGCCTGGGGAATGGGAGTGGTGCTGGGGGGCTGCAGGGCCTGGGGAATGGGAGTGGTACTGGGGCATGCAGGGGTTAGCCTCTACATCACCAGAAGGGCCTGGGGACAGACAGACAGACAGACAGACAGACAGACAGACAGACAGACAGACAGACAGACAGACAGACAGACAGACAGACAGACAGACAGACAGACAGACACACAGACACACAGACACACAGAGGATTGTCCTTATTTTACAGAGATACTTCTGCTCCTTTATTGCATCATGATCTAAGCTCTCTAACAAGGAAAAGCATGGACACACACACACACACACACACACACACACACACACACACACACACACACACACACACACACACACACACACACACACACACACACACACACACACACACACACACACACACACACACACACACACACACACACCAACATCTAACAGCCACAGTCCGTGAGTCAGTCCTCCTTCCATCTTTCTGTTCACCAGGGTTTCAATTATAGAACTACACAGAGACTCGTTACAGAGAGAAGGAGAGATTGAAAATACTGTTCTACGTCCTCCTAAATAATATAAAGTGAAACAAGGCAACCCACACGCCTCTAATCAGGATCACAGCTGGAATGAATGAAACCGGTGATTCATTTGTAATCTGACCAGAGGTGGGACAGTAATAATTAAGAGCCTTTATTGGCATGGGAAACGTACAGTTGAAGTTGGAAGTTAACATACACTTTAGCCAAATACATTTCAACTTAGTTTTTCACAATTCCTGACATTTAATCCTAGTAAAAAATTCCCTGTTTTAGGTTAGTTAGGATCACCACTTTATTTTAAGAATGTGAAATGTCCGAATAATAGTAGAGAGAAAGATTTATTTAAGCTTTTATTTATACTTTCATCACATTCCCAGTGGGTAAGAAGTTTACATACACTCAATTAGTATTTGGTATCATTGCCTTTAAATTGTTTAACTTGGGTCAAACGTGTCGGGTAGCCTTCCACAAGCTTCCCACAATAGATTGGGTGAATTTTGGCCCATTCCTCCTGACAGAGCTGGTGTAACTGAGTCAGGTTTGTAGGACTCCTTGAAAAAATGTTTGTGTGTCTCTCTCTCTGTCTCTCTGTCTCTCTGTCTCTGAGAGGTAGAGAGAGAGAGACAGAGAGAGAGGTAGAGAGAGAGAGAGAGAGAGGTAGAGAGAGGGGTAAAGAGAGAGGTAGAGAGAGAGAGAGAGAGAGAGAGAGAGAGAGAGAGGGGGTAGAGAGAGACAGAGAGAGAGAGAGAGAGAGAGAGAGGTAGAGAGAGGGGGTAGAGAGAGACAGAGAGAGAGAGAGAGAGAGAGAGAGAGAGAGAGAGAGAGAGAGAGAGAGAGAGAGAGAGAGAGAGAGAGAGAGAGAGAGAGAGAGAGAGAGAGAGAGAGAGGGAGATGGGGACAGAGGGAGAGAGAGAAAGAGAGAGAGAGAGAGAGAGAGACAGAGGGAGAGAGAGAGGAGAGAGAGAGAGAGTGGGAGAGAGAGAGTGGGAGAGAGAGAGTGGGAGAGAGAGAGAGAGAGAGAGAGGAGAGAGAGGAGATTTTAAAAACGAGGAGTTTTGACAGACAGCAATGAACTTCAGGCTTCTTCTTTGAAATGGAACTGACATTTTAACTACTTATCAGATATGAAACAAACAGACAATCAGAATATCAGGAAAAATATGCAATCCCCAGTTTATGCTACAAAATCAACTCTATATGAGGTTTAAAAAAAAAAGGTTATATTTGTCTCAACGTTCCATGACGTACATTAAGGCATTGCTGGCAGAATAGATGGATGCAGTTCACTGCATAATTAATATAATTCACCAATAGATTAGTAAACGTCGGCAAATCAAGTAGATGAAGTGTAAGCAGCCTAATCAGCTCCGCTGTGGTGAGTAAAATGGTCAGAGAGGGAGGTGTTATAATAATAATAATAATAATATATGCCATTTAGCAGACGCTTTTATGCAAAGCGACTTACAGTCATGTGTGCATACATTCTACGTATGGGTGGTCCCGGGGATCGAACCCACTACCCTGGCGTTACAAGTGCCATGCTCTACCAACTGAGCTACAGAAGGACTAGACAACCTTAGCCAGTCAGCTCGAGGTGCTTGGTTGGGACGAACATGCGTTGGCAGGCGAGCTGCAGAAGGTCGAGGACAATTTCCCCATCGTTTATCAGTGAAATTTCAACGACCAACTGGCTGAAAAACGTTTTTTTTTTTTGAAGGGTTTTATCTAATGTTCCTTGGTTAGATTTGATCTCATCTGGCTCCGGCTAGCATTAGTTGCTCCGGCTAGCATTAGTTGCTCTGGCTAGCATTAGTTGATCTGGCTAGCATTAGTTGCTCCGGCTAGCATTAGTTGCTCCGGCTAGCATTAGTTGATCTGGATAGCATTAGTTGCTCTGGATAGCATTAGTTGCTCTGGCTAGCATTAGTTGATCTGGATAGCATTAGTTGCTCTGGATAGCATTAGTTGATCTGGATAGCATTAGTTGATCTGGATAGCAGCATTAGTTGATCTGGATAGCATTAGTTGATCTGGATAGCATTAGTTGCTCTAGATAGCATTAGTTGATCTGGATAGCATTAGTTGATCTGGATAGCATTAGTTGATATCGGTAAAGTTCTGTCAGAGGACTACCGTTTCCATAGTTACAGAAATCCTTTGGATTGTGGAGCTTTTGGCTTTTGTGTGTCTGTAAACACACAGTCCAGTTCATAGTGAATGATGACAGGTCCTACTGTCTGTAAACACACAGTTCATAGTGAATGATGACAGGTCCTACTGTCTGTAAACACACAGTTCATAGTGAATGATGACAGGCCCTACTGTCTGTAAACACACAGTTCATAGTGAATGATGACAGGCCCTACTGCCTGTAAACACACAGTTCATAGTGAATGATGACAGGTCCTACTGCCTGTAAACACACAGTTCATAGTGAATGATGACAGGCCCTACTGTCTGTAAACACACAGTTCATAGTGAATGATGACAGGCCCTACTGTCTGTAAACACACAGTCCAGTTCATAGTGTCTGTAAACACACAGTCCAGTTCATAGTGAATGATGACAGGCCCTCTATGTTGCTATATCTACACAAACTCTTTCCCGCTCTATGTTTCTATATCTACACAAACTCTTTCCAGCTCTATGTTTCTATATCTACACAAACTCTTTCCAGCTCTATGTTTCTATATCTACACAAACTCTTTCCAGCTCTATGTTTCTATATCTACACAAACTCTTTCCAGCTCTATGTTTCTATATCTACACAAACTCTTTTGCGCTCTATGTTTCTATATCTACACAAACTCGTTATATATACATCCTTCCCATACAGTCGATTTATTTAAGAGGTGAAAATGACCATATCTAAGTGGTGGCCTGTCAGATTCTTCCTGGGGTGTAGATCAACACATGTTAACAAGATGTTGCTGAAACGCTGTCAGTTCCACTTTAGGTGGAGGTGTGTCTGAGTGTGTGTGTGTGTGTGTGTGTGTGTGTGTGTGTGTGTGTGTGTGTGTGTGTGTGTGTGTGTGTGTGTGTGTGTGTGTGTGTGTGTGTGTGTGTGTGTGTGTGTGTGTGTGTGTGTGTGTGTGTGTGTGTGTGTGTGTGTGTGTGTGTGTGTGTGAGCGTGTGTGTGAGTGTGTGTGACAGTGTAAACCACAGCATACAGCCCCATAAAGAGAGTCTAATTAAAACACCACACAGACACAAGGGACACATCACATTCCTCCTCCTCCTCTCTCTTCTTCCTTCTCCTCCTCTCTCTATTCCTCCTTCTCTCTCTCTCTTCCTCCTCCTCCTCCTCTCTCTTCCTCCTCCTCCTCCTCTCTCTTCTTCCTTCTCCTCCTCTCTCTCTTCCTCCTCCTCCTCCTCTCTCTTCTTCCTTCTCCTCCTCTCTCTATTCCTCCTCCTCTCTCTCTCTTCCTCCTCCTCCTCCTCCTCCTCCTCCTCTCTCTTCTTCCTTCTCCTCCTCTCTCTCTCTCTTCCTCATCTCTCTCTCCTCCTCCTCTCTCTTCTTCCTCCTCCTCTGCTCTCTCTCTTCCTCCTCTCTATCTCTTCCTCCTCTCTCTCTCTTCCTCCTCCTCTGCTCTCTCTCTTCCTCCTCTCTATCTCTTCCTCCTCTCTCTCTCTTTCTCCTCCCCTCCTCTCTCCGTCCTCCTCCTCTCTTCCTCCTCCTCTCTCTCTCTTCCTCCTCCTCTCTCTCTCTTCCTCCTCCTCTCTCTCTCTTCCACAGTATAGTGGAGGTATAGAGGACAGTATATTAGAGGTATAGAGGACAGTATAGTGGAGGTATAGAGGACAGTATAGTGGAGGTATAGAGGACAGTATAGTAGAGGTATAGAGGACAGTATAATGGAGGTATAGAGGACAGTATAGTGGAGGTATAGAAGACAGTATAGTAGGGTATAGAGGACAGTATAGTGGAGGTATAGAGGACAGTATAGTAGAGGTATAGAGGACAGTATAGTGGAGGTATAGAGGACAGTACAGTGGAGGTATAGAGGACAGTATAGTGGAGGTATAGAGGACAGTATAGTGGAGGTATAGAGGACAGTATAGTGGAGGTATAGAGGACAGTATAGTGGAGGTATAGAGGACAGTATCGTGGAGGTATAGTCTACCTGTGTATATACAGGTTGTAGACATGACTTGTCTTACCAGCCATGCTGAGGTAGACAGAGGGAGAGGTGTGGTTCTGTCCGGTCAGCCCGTTGACCGCCTGTACGTAGTACCGCCCCGCATCAGCCGCCCTGGCCGACAAGACAACCAGCTGATTGTCCAACGACATGGCTCTGTAGGAGAGACATAAAACCAGACAGGGATTTCAGTTTCTCCATAATATCATTTCAGCACATGGAGAACGTCCACACAACGTCCACACAACGTCCACACAACGTACACACAACGTCCACACAACGTCCACACAACGTCCACACAACGTCCACACAACGTCCGCACAACGTACGCACAACGTTACACAACGTACACACAACGTACACACAACGTCCACACAATGTACACACAACGTACACACAACATCCACACAACATCCACACAACGTACACACAACGTACACACAACATCCACACAACGTACACACAACGTCCACACAACGTACGCACAACGTTCACACAACGTCCACACAACGTACACACAACGTCCACACAACGTCCACACAACGTACGCACAACGTCCACACAACGTACGCACAACGTACGCACAACGTACACACAACGTCCATACAACGTCCAAACAACGTCCAGCCAAAACAAGCTGATGAGTCCCTTTCCTCTCATCTGGTCTCTGCATGTTGTTGACATCCATCCTCTGATGCTCTGACACACCAGGAACAATCAATACACACACACACACACACACACACACACACACACACACACACACACACACACACACACACACACACACACACACACACACACACACACACACACACACACACACACACACACACACACACACACACGCACACACACGCACACACACACACAACAAACACACACACAGACACTTTATGAGACAGAGAGATTGTGTACTCTATATTCTGTATATTGAGACAGAGAGATTGTGTACTCTATACTCTGTATATTGAGACAGAGAGGTTGTGTACTCTATATTGAATAGTGAGACAGAGAGATTGTGTACTGTATATTCTGTATATTGAGACAGAGAGATTGTGTACTCTATATTCTGTATATTGAATATTGAGGAGATTAGTGTGGTTGCTACCTACAAGGATATGTCCACAAGGATATGTGTGTGTGTGCGTGTGCATGCGCGTGTGTGTGTGTGTGTGTGTGTGTGTGTGTGTGTGTGTGTGTGTGTGTGTGTGTGTGTGTGTGTGTGTGTGTGTGTGTGTGTGTGTGTGTGTGTGTGTGTGTGCGTGTGCGTGTGCGTGTGTGTCAATAAGGAAGCAGTATAGACAAGCCGGGGGCTGAATATTGAGCAGCCTTGAGAAGTTTATATTGATATGGGACAAACACACATTATCGATCATAGTCTGATGCTAGAAAAACTTGTTATGGCTTTACACCCCCTGCTATATTGTGGATAAAGAGTTACCTGTCTAACAGAACACAGAGAGTGTTCTAGAATGGAAGCATATCCAGCATAATCCAGGTAGAATCAGGAATTCCCCAGGGCAGCTGTCTAAGCACCTTATTATTTTTCAATCTTTACTAATGACATGCTACTGGCTTTGAGTAAAGCCAGTGTGTCTATGTATGAGGATGACTCAACACTGTACACGTCAGCTACTACAGCGACTGAAATGACTGCAACACTCAACAAAGATCAGCAGTTAGTTTCAGAATGGGTGGCAAGGAATAAGTTCATCTTAAATATTTCTAAAACGAAAAGCATTGTATTTGGGACAAAACATTCACTAAACCTTAATCCTCAACTAAATATTGTCATAAATAATGTGGAAATTGAGCAAGTTGAGGAAACTAAACTGCTTGGAGGGAACCTGGATTGTAAACTGTCATGGTCAAAACATATTGACATAACAGTAGCTAAGATGGGGAGAAGTATGTCCATGATAAAGCACTGCTCTGCCTTCTTAACAACTCTATCAACAAGGCAGGTCCTACAGGCTCTATTTTCTACCTTCCTAATAACACTATCAACAAGGCAGGTCCTACAGACCCTAGTTTCTACCTTCTTAACAGCACTATCAACAAGGCAGGTCCTACAGACTCTAGTTTCTACCTTCTTAACAACACTATCAACAAGGCAGGTCCTAAAAGCCCTGGTTTTATCGCACCTGGACCACTGTTCAGTCGTGTGGTCAGGTGCCACAAAGAAGGACCTAGGAATATTATATAGAATAAATACAGAGCTATTGACTCTGAACAGGGCGGCACGGCTGGCCCTTAAAAGGACACGGGGAGCAAAAAATGAACCATGTGTTTATCAACCATCAATAATAATATGAATATCAATCTCTCCTGGTTCTCCTATATCAACCATCAATAATAATATGAATATCAATCTCTCCTGGTTCTCCTATATCAACCATCAATAATAATATGAATATCAATCTCTCCTGGTTCTCCTATATCAACCATCTCTCTACACTATTATATAGAAGGACAACCATCTCTCTACACTATTATATAGAAGGACAACCATCAATAATAATATGAATATCAATCTCTCCTGGTTCTCCTATATCAACCATCAATAATAATATGAATGTCAATCTCTCCTGGTTCAAAGTGGAGGAGAGATTGACTTCATCACTGCTTGTATGTATGAGAGGTATTGACATGTTGAATGAACCCGAGCTGTCTGTTTAAACTACTGGCACACAGCTCAGACGCCCACCTGTACCCCACAAGACATGCCACCACATGGAACTCTATTAGACATTTTGTTACAATACAGCTTTATTCTAAAATGGATTAAATAACACATTTTCCTCAGCAATATACACACAATATCCCATAATGACAAAGTGAATACAGTTTATTTAAACATTTAAATGCAAATGTATATATAAAAAACAATCTAAAATACCTTATTTACATAAGTATTCAGACTAATTGCTATGAGACCCCCCCACTCCCTCTCCTCCCCTCCCTCTTCTCTCTCCCTCCCGCTCTCTCCTTCCCCTCCCTCTCCTCCCCTCCTCCCTCTTCTCTCCCCCTCTCCTCCCCTCCCTCTTCTCTCTCCCTCCCGCTCTCTCCTTCCCCTTCCTCTCCTCCCCTCCTCCCTCTTCTCTCCCCCCTCTCCTCCACTCCTCCTTCTTCTCTCCCCCTCTCCCTCTCCTCTCCTCCTCCCTCTCCTTCCCCTCCTTCTCCTCCCCTCCCTCTTCTCTCTCCCTCCTGCTCTCTCCTTCCCCTCCCTCTCCTCCCCCCTCTCTCTTCTCCCCCCTCTCCTCCCCTCCCTCTTCTCTCTCCCTCCCGCTCTCTCCTTCCCCTCCCTCTTCTCTCTCCCTCCCGCTCTCTCCTTCCCCTCCCTCTCCCTCCCGCTCTCTCCTTCCCCTCCCTCTCCTCCCCTCCTCCCTCTTCCCCCCTCTCCTCCCCTCCCTCTACTCTCTCCCTCCCGCTCTCTCCTTCCCCTCCCTCTCCCTCTTCTCTCTCCCTCCCGCTCTCTCCTTCCCCTCCCTCTCCCTCTTCTCTCTCCCTCCCACTCTCTCCTTCCCCTCCCTCTCCCTCTTCTCCCCTCCTCTCCCTTCCTCTCTCTCCCTCCTGACACCTGATTCTTCAGGTCTAATCTCATTCAGGGTAATTTCCCAACTGAGCTATCAGCCCTTACCCTATACACTAATACAACCAATACACTAATACAACTAACACACAGAGTCCCACTGTCCAATCTGACACACAGAGTCCCACTGTCCAATCTGACACACAGAGTCCCACTGTCCAACCTGACACACAGAGTCCCACTGTCCAATCTGACACACAGAGTCCCACTGTCCAAAATGACACACAGAGTCCCACTGTCCAATCTGACACACAGAGTCCCACTGTCCAATCTGACACACAGAGTCCCACTGTCCAATCTGACACACAGAGTCCCACTGTCCAATCTGACACACAGAGTCCCACTGTCCAATCTGACACACAGAGTCCCACTGTCCAATCTGACACACAGAGTCCCACTGTCCAATCTGACACACAGAGTCCCACTGTCCAATCTGACACACAGAGTCCCACTGTCCAATCTGACACACAGAGTCCCACTGTCCAATCTGACACACAGAGTCCCACTGTCCAATCTGACACACAGAGTCCCACTGTCCAATCTGACACACAGAGTCCCACTGTCCAATCTGACACACAGAGTCCCACTGTCCAATCTGACACACAGAGTCCCACTGTCCAATCTGACACACAGAGTCCCACTGTCCAAAATGACACACAGAGTCCCACTGTCCAATCTGACACACAGAGTCCCACTGTCCAATCTGACACACAGAGTCCCACTGTCCAAAATGACACACAGAGTCCCACTGTCCAATCTGACACACAGAGTCCCACTGTCCAATCTGACACACAGAGTCCCACTGTCCAATCTGACACACAGAGTCCCACTGTCCAAAATGACACACAGAGTCCCACTGTCCAATCTGACACACAGAGTCCCACTGTCCAATCTGACACACAGAGTCCCACTGTCCAAAATGACACACAGAGTCCCACTGTCCAATCTGACACACAGAGTCCCACTGTCCAATCTGACACACAGAGTCCCACTGTCCAATCTGACACAGAGTCCCACTGTCCAATCTGACACACAGAGTCCCACTGTCCAATCTGACACACAGAGTCCCACTGTCCAATCTGACACAGAGTCCCACTGTCCAAACTGACTAACACACAGAGTCCCACTGTCCAATCTGACTAACACACAGAGTCCCACTGTCCAATCTGACTAACACACAGAGTCCCACTGTCCAAACTAACACACAGAGTCCCACTGTCCAACCTGACACACAGAGTCCCACTGTCCAATCTGACACACAGAGTCCCACTGTCCAATCTGACACACAGAGTCCCACTGTCCAATCTGACACACAGAGTCCCACTGTCCAAACCCACACACAGAGTCCCACTGTCCAATCTGACACACAGAGTCCCACTGTCCAATCCGACACACAGAGTCCCACTGTCCAACCTGACACACAGAGTCCCACTGTCCAATCTGACACACAGAGTCCCACTGTCCAATCTGACACACAGAGTCCCACTGTCCAATCTGACACACAGAGTCCCACTGTCCAACCTGACACACAGAGTCCCACTGTCCAACCTGACACACAGAGTCCCACTGTCCAAACTGACTAACACACAGAGTCCCAATGTCCAAACTGACACGCAGTCCCACTGTCCAAACTGACTGACAGTTTGTGTGTGTGAGAGAGAGAGAGTCAGGATACAGACTGTTTATCTAAGCACAAGGGGGGGATGGAAAGAGAGAGGAACAGAGAGAGAAATTAAACTAGGATGAGGAAGGGAGAGGAAGAGAGGAGAGAACG
The DNA here is from genome assembly GCF_021184085.1 of Oncorhynchus gorbuscha. Lineage (NCBI taxonomy): Eukaryota > Metazoa > Chordata > Actinopteri > Salmoniformes > Salmonidae > Oncorhynchus > Oncorhynchus gorbuscha. The sequence continues at coordinate 135,511 of NW_025745983.1, read as the reverse complement.
GAGGGATGGAAGGTCAGACGCTGTAAAAATTAAATGGACGAGCGACTCTGTTTCCCGGGATACCGTTCCTCCTATCAACTGACAGCGTCACATTCATCTCTCCATTTCAAAGTAGGCAGTCATTTATCCACAACTTTAATAGCGTCGGAATGGGCTGCAGGAAGTTCCCACATGCAAGTCGTTTCCTTTCATATCAATGGAGGGAAGTGAACAAGTGCACGTTTTTTTCGGGAGAAAGGAGAGATTATTGGGACGCAGATCATGTTGTCTGCTCAACGCAAGTCTGTGAAAAGCTACGATTCAGCAGGTGAGAGACAATAACACAACACAAAGCACAACACAGTACAAGAGCTTCACTAACTGACCTGTGTTCAGCCTCACTACCTGACCTGTGTTCAGCCTCACTAACTGACCTGTGTTCTGCCTCACTAACTGACCTGTGTTCAGCTTCACTAACTGACCTGTGTTCAGTCTAACTGACCTGTGTTCAGCCTCACTAACTGACCTGTGT
>NW_025745983.1:95000-125000 GCF_021184085.1 Oncorhynchus gorbuscha | reverse complement strand
TCAGCATATCAGTACCCACTAGAGAACATTGGTCTATCAGCATATCAGTACCCACTAGAGAACATTGGTCTATCAGCATATCAGTACCCACTAGAGAACATTGGTCTATCAGCATATCAGTACCCACTAGAGAACATTGGTGGTCTATCAGCATATCAGTACCCACTAGAGAACATTGGTCTATCAGCATATCAGTACCCACTAGAGAACATTGGTCTATCAGCATATCAGTACCCACTAGAGAACATTGCTGGTCATCTCCTTTAGCAGACACATCAGATGCATATCAACCTGCAAGGTGTGCAAACATGTTTTATAAATAAAATATAAATAAATTCTAAATAAAATTATTGATAAATAAATGATAAATAAATTATTTACATTATAAATACATGCTATTGCAAAAATAAAAATGAACGACACTAGTTATTTGTTTTGATAGAGTGAAGGATGTGTTTAATATAATTCTACATAGTTATTTGTTTTGATAGAGTGAAGGTTTATATAATTCTACATAGTTATTTGTTTGTAGACAATCAACTCCCTCTAGCTTCTTGATTAAAGCAGAGACCATCAACTCCCTCTAGCTTCTTGATTACAGCAGAGACAACAACTCCCTCTAGCTTCTTGTTTAAAGCAGAGACCATAAACTCCCTCTAGCTTCTTGGTTAAAGTAGAGACAATCAACTCCCTCCAGCTTCTTGATTAAAGCAGAGACCATCAACTCCCTCTAGCTTCTTGATTAAAGCAGAGACCATCAACTCCCTCTAGCTTCTTGGTTAAAGTAGAGACAATCAACTCCCTCCAGCTTCTTGATTAAAGCAGAGACCATAAACTCCCTCTAGCTTCTTGGTTAAAGTAGAGACAATCAACTCCCTCCAGCTTCTTGATTAAAGCAGAGACCATCAACTCCCTCTAGCTTCTTGGTTAAAGCAGAGACCATAAACTCCCTCTAGCTTCTTGGTTAAAGTAGAGACAATCAACTCCCTCCAGCTTCTTGATTAAAGCAGAGACCATCAACTCCCTCTAGCTTCTTGATTAAAGCAGAGACCATAAACTCCCTCTAGCTTCTTGGTTAAAGCAGAGACCATCAACTCCCTCTAGCTTCTTGATTAAAGCAGAGACCATCAACTTCCTCTAGCTTCTTGGTTAAAGCAGAGACCATCAACTCCCTCTAGCTTCTTGATTAAAGCAGAGACCATCAACTTCCTCTAGCTTCTTGGTTAAAGCAGAGACCATCAACTCCCTCTAGCTTCTTGATTAAAGCAGAGACCATCAACTCCCTCTAGCTTCTTGGTTAAAGCAGAGACCATCAACTCCCTCTAGCTTCTTGATTAAAGCAGAGACCATCAACTCCCTCTAGCTTCTTGATTAAAGCAGAGACCATCAACTCCCTCTAGCTTCTTGGTTAAAGCAGAGACCATCAACTCCCTCTAGCTTCTTGATTAAAGCAGAGACAATCAACTCCCTCCTGGTGTGAGTAGCCTTTTGAGATAGTAGTATAACTGTATGAACGGGGTTGTCTAGCCTTGCAATGAAGTTATGTTGGCTTGGGCCTGTTAGAATGTGGATATGGCCCAAACCCCTGCTACTAACAAGATGTTACTGAATCACAGACCAAAGAAACATATGTTACATCCACTGTGTTTCAACCTCTGCAGGAGGTTTGACCCCAACCACTCCCTGCAGGAGGTTTGACCCCAACCACTCCCTGCCGGAGGTTTGACCCCAACCACTCCCTGCAGGAGGTTTGACCCCAACCACTCCCTGCAGGAGGTTTGACCCCAACCAACCTCTGCAGGAGGTTTGACCCCAACCACTCCCTGCAGGAGGTTTGACCCCAACCAACCTCTGCAGGATGTTTGACCCCAACCACTCCATGCAGGAGGTTTGACCCCAACCACAAAGTGTTGACCTCTGACTCTTCACCGAGTGAGTTATTTGTTTTTTAACCTGACTAACATGGTGAATAGAAAATGTTGACCATTATTTGAGCATTAACTAGAACATTGCGGTTAGCAGCGGTACTCACACTCTGTTGCTGGGGATTATCTTGTGACCGTCTCTGTACCAGGTGACCTGCGGTCGAGGGAAGCAGCTGACGGTTGGAGTGTTCAGGACCGCAGCTCGACCAACACTGACTGTACGACGCTGCTCTTCACCAGAAAAGTTACCCATAACTGGAGAGAGAGAGAGAACGAGGGACATTAGGGAGAGAAAGAGAGTGAAAGAGAGAGAGAGGGAGAGACATTAGGGAGAGAAAGAGAGTGAAAGAGAGAGAGAGGGAGAGACAGAGAGATAGAGAGAGGGAGATGGAGTTGGAGAGAGAGAGAGAGAGAGAGAGAGAGAGAGAGAGAGAGAGAGAGAGAGAGAGAGAGAGAGAGAGAGAGAGAGAGGGAGAGGGAGAGGGAGAGAGAGGGAGGGAGAGAGAGGGAGATGGAGAGTGAGAGAGAGAGGGAGATGGAGAGTGAGAGAGTGAGGGAGAGAGGGAGAGAGAGGGAGGGAGATAATGAGAGGGGGATGGGGAGAGAGGGAGAGACACAGAGAGAGAGATAAAGGGAGGGAGATAAAGAGTGATAAAGAGATAGAGATAAAGAGTGAGAGAGATAAAGAGAGAGGGAGAGGTGTGTGTACTTACAGGCGACCTGCACCTCAGCTCTCCTCTGTAACAGGGCTCCCATCCTGTTCCTGACCACACACTGATACAACCCAGCATCTGACCTCTGGACCTCTGGGATAACATACCTAGAGAGAGAGAGAGGACTGGGTGAAACACTACAGTGTCATTACCTCTGGGATAACATACCTAGAGAGAGAGAGGACTGGGTGAAACACTACAGTGTCATTACCTCTGGGATAACATACCTAGAGAGAGAGAGAGGACTGGGTGAAACACTACAGTGTCATTACCTCTGGGATAACATACCTAGAGAGAGAGGACTGGGTGAAACACTACAGTGTCATTACCTCTGGGATAACATACCTAGAGAGAGAGAGGACTGGGTGAAACACTACAGTGTCATTACCTCTGGGATAACATACCTAGAGAGAGAGGACTGGGTGAAACACTACAGTGTCATTACCTCTGGGATAACATACCTAGAGAGAGAGGACTGGGTGAAACACTACAGTGTCATTACCTCTGGGATAACATACCTAGAGAGAGAGAGAGGACTGGGTGAAACACTACAGTGTCATTACCTCTGGGATAACATACCTAGAGAGAGAGGACTGGGTGAAACACTACAGTGTCATTACCTCTGGGATAACATACCTAGAGAGAGAGAGGACTGGGTGAAACACTACAGTGTCATTACCTCTGGGATAACATACCTAGAGAGAGAGAGAGGACTGGGTGAAACACTACAGTGTGTCATTACCTCTGGGATAACATACCTAGAGAGAGAGAGGACTGGGTGAAACACTACAGTGTCATTACCTCTGGGATAACATACCTAGAGAGAGAGAGGACTGGGTGAAACACTACAGTGTCATTACCTCTGGGATAACATACCTAGAGAGAGAGGACTGGGTGAAACACTACAGTGTCATTACCTCTGGGATAACATACCTAGAGAGAGAGAGGACTGGGTGAAACACTACAGTGTCATTACCTCTGGGATAACATACCTAGAGAGAGAGAGAGGACTGGGTGAAACACTACAGTGTCATTACCTCTGGGATAACATACCTAGAGAGAGAGGACTGGGTGAAACACTACAGTGTCATTACCTCTGGGATAACATACCTAGAGAGAGAGAGGACTGGGTGAAACACTACAGTGTCATTACCTCTGGGATAACATACCTAGAGAGAGAGAGAGGACTGGGTGAAACACTAAAGTGTCATTACCTCTGGGATAACATACCTGGAGAGAGAGGACTGGGTGAAACACTACAGTGTCATTACCTCTGGGATAACATACCTGCAGAGAGAGAGAAGACTGGGTGAAACACTACAGTGTGTCATTACCTCTGGGATAACACACCTAGAGAGAGAGAGAGGACTGGGTGAAACACTACAGTGTGTCATTACCTCTGGGATAACACACCTAGAGAGAGAGAGAGGACTGGGTGAAACACTACAGTGTGTTATTACCTCTGGGATAACATACCTAGAGAGAGAGAGGACTGGGTGAAACACTACAGTGTGTCATTACCTCTGGGATAACATACCTAGAGAGAGAGAGGACTGGGTGAAACACTACAGTGTGTCATTACCTCTGGGATAACATACCTAGAGAGAGAGAGGACTGGGTGAAACACTACAGTGTCATTACCTCTGGGATAACATACCTAGAGAGAGAGGACTGGGTGAAACACTACAGTGTCATTACCTCTGGGATAACATACCTAGAGAGAGAGGACTGGGTGAAACACTACAGTGTCATTACCTCTGGGATAACATACCTAGAGAGAGAGGACTGGGTGAAACACTACAGTGTCATTACCTCTGGGATAACATACCTAGAGAGAGAGAGGACTGGGTGAAACACTACAGTGTCATTACCTCTGGGATAACATACATGCAGAGAGAGAGAGAGGACTGGGTGAAACACTACAGTGTCATTACCTCTGGGATAACATACCTAGAGAGAGAGAGGACTGGGTGAAACACTACAGTGTGTCATTACCTCTGGGATAACATACCTAGAGAGAGAGAGGACTGGGTGAAACACTACAGTGTGTCATTACCTCTGGGATAACATACCTAGAGAGAGAGAGGACTGGGTGAAACACTACAGTGTCATTACCTCTGGGATAACATACCTAGAGAGAGAGAGGACTGGGTGAAACACTACAGTGTCATTACCTCTGGGATAACATACCTAGAGAGAGAGAGGACTGGGTGAAACACTACAGTGTGTCATTACCTCTGGGATAACATACCTAGAGAGAGAGAGGACTGGGTGAAACACTACAGTGTGTCATTACCTCTGGGATAACATACCTAGAGAGAGAGAGGACTGGGTGAAACACTAGTGTGTCATTACCTCTGGGATAACATACCATGTTTCCCATGCCAATAAAGCCTTTGAATTGAATGGAATTGAATTGAGAGAGAGAGAAAAATGGGCGAAACAGACTGGAAGGATGATGTGACCTTGGAGGAGACAGACACAGAGAGAAAGAGAAAGAGAAGAGAGGAAGAGGAGAGAGGAAGAGGAGAGAATGTGTGAACTGTACTCCTAAAGAGGGACAGATGGGGAGGCGGAGGTGTGTACGTGTGTGTATGTCTACTGCCCGATGCCAGGTTGCCCATTAAAACCCCATTACACCCAACCTGGATGAAACACAAAACACACACCAACAAACACACACACACCAACAAACACACACACACACACCAACAAACACACACACACACACACCAACAAACACACACACACCAACAAACACACACACACACACACCAACAAAACACACACACACCAACAAACACACACACACACCAACAAACACACACACACACCAACAAACACACACACACCAACAAACACAGACACACACCAACAAACACACACACACCAACAAACACACACAGACACACACCAACAAACACACACACACCAACAAACACACACACACCAACAAACACACACACACACCAACAAACACACACACACACACCAACAAACACACACACACACACAAACAAACACACACCAACAAACACACACACACACACCAACAAACACACACACACACACACAAACAAACACACACACACACACCAACAAACACACACACCAACAAACACACACACACACCAACAAACACACACACACACAACAACACACACACACACACACACACACACACACACACACACACACACACACACACACACACACACACACACACACACACACACACACACACACACACACACACACACACACACACACACACACACACACACACACCAACAAGCACACACAGCCAAACACACATACACGGCCAAATATTCCAGCCAGCATGTCCTTGTGATGTTGTCAACAACAGACACAGTGATGTATCAGCTTCAGACTGGAGCATCACTAGAGAAACAACCATTACAACCATTACACCATTACAACCATTACAATCATTACAACCATTACAATCATTACAACCATTACACCATTACAACCATTACAACCATTACAATCATTACAACCATTACAACCATTACAATCATTACAACCATTACAACCATTACAACCATCACAATCATTACAACCATTACAACCATTACAACCATTACAACCATTACAACCATTACACTGCTGTTGAAATGGGCTGTTGTGGCCATACGTTCACACATTGTCAATTATATCCTGACATTGTCTAACTAACTCTATTCTAACATTGTCTAAATAACTATATTCTAACATTGTCAAACTGACTCTATTCTAACATTGTCTAACGAACTCTATCCTAACATTGTCAAACTAACTCTATTCTAACATTGTCAAACTAACTCTATTCTAACATTGTCTATTCTAACATTGTCTAACAAACTCTATCCTAATATTGTCAACAACACCCAGACCTCGTGGTGGTCCTATCGAACCCCCAGCCCTCCTGTAGTGTAAATGAGAGAGGGAAGCTTAGTCAACAACACCCAGACCTCGCTGGAGTTGAAGAGTTAGTCTTTGAGTTTGCAATGGTGTAAATGAGAGAGGGAAGCCTAGTCAACAACACCCAGACCTCGCTGGAGTTGAAGAGTTTAGTCTTTGAGTTTGCAGTGGTGTAAATGAGAGAGGGAAGCCTAGTCAACAACACCCAGACCTCGCTGGAGTTGAAGAGTTAGTCTTTGAGTTTGCAGTGGTGTAAATGAGAGAGGGAAGCCTAGTCAACAACACCCAGACCTCGCTGGAGTTGAAGAGTTAGTCTTTGAGTTTGCAATGGTGTAAATGAGAGAGGGAAGCCTAGTCAACAACACCCAGACCTCGCTGGAGTTGAAGAGTTAGTCTTTGAGTTTGCAGTGGTGTAAATGAGAGAGGGAAGCCTAGTCAACAACACCCAGACCTCGCTGGAGTTGAAGAGTTTAGTCTTTGAGTTTGCAGTGGTGTAAATGAGAGAGGGAAGCCTAGTCAACAACACCCAGACCTCGCTGGAGTTGAAGAGTTAGTCTTTGAGTTTGCAGTGGTGTAAATGAGAGAGGGAAGCCTAGTCAACAACACCCAGACCTCGCTGGAGTTGAAGAGTTTAGTCTTTGAGTTTGCAGTGGTGTAAATGAGAGAGGGAAGCCTAGTCAACAACACCCAGACCTCGCTGGAGTTGAAGAGTTAGTCTTTGAGTTTGCAGTGGTGTAAATGAGAGAGGGAAGCCTAGTCAACAACACCCAGACCTCGCTGGAGTTGAAGAGTTAGTCTTTGAGTTTGCAGTGGTGTAAATGAGAGAGGGAAGCCTAGTCAACAACACCCAGACCTCGCTGGAGTTGAAGAGTTTAGTCTTTGAGTTTGCAGTGGTGTAAATGAGAGAGGGAAGCCTAGTCAACAACACCCAGACCTCGCTGGAGTTGAAGAGTTTAGTCTTTGAGTTTGCAGTGGTGTAAATGAGAGAGGGAAGCCTAGTCAACAACACCCAGACCTCGCTGGAGTTGAAGAGTTAGTCTTTGAGTTTGCAGTGGTGTAAATGAGAGAGGGAAGCCTAGTCAACAACACCCAGACCTCGCTGGAGTTGAAGAGTTAGTCTTTGAGTTTGCAGTGGTGTGTGTCTGTCTGTATGTGTGAGTGCAGACAGGAGTGTGTCTGTAATTGTGTTTGACTCAGACTTTATTCTAGCAGCAGTTATTGCCCTGCGTCTGCCTCCTGTCCTCCTTGGCCTTTTAACACATCGTCTTGTCTCATGTCAACACTCCACGGGGAAAGAGATAAAAGCTCAGAGTGTGTGAGAGCTGAGACAGACAGGAGAGTGTTCACACACATATATATATATATATATATATATTATACAATCCACAACACATTATATATATAGAGAAATATCTTCATCTATGTATTATTATCTGATAGATCATGCAGACCCCTCTGGGGAGAGAGGGGAAGAGGATGGAGAGAACAGGGTGGGTGCTGACTGCTGATATACACACTACCACAGACATCAGATAAAAGTTGCCCTCAGGTTTCTCAAGTTAGGAAAATAAAGTATGAAAAAGACATTGACGGGGAGAGAGAGGTGTATTGTATATAGGTATCTCTATAGATAGAGGTATATTATATATAGGTATATATAAAGAGAGAGGTGTATTGTATATAGGTATATTATGTATAGGTATATTATATATAGGTATATTATGTATAGGTATATTATGTATAGGTATATTATGTATAGGTATATTATGTATAGGTATATTATGTACGTATATTATATATAGGTATATTATATATAGGTATATTATGTATAGGTATATTATGTATAGGTATATTATGTATAGGTATATCTATAGAGACAGGTGTATTGTATATAGGTATATTATGTATAGGTATATTATATATAGGTATATTATGTATAGGTATATTATATATAGGTACATCTATAGAGAGAGGTGTATTGTATATAGGTATATTATGTATAGGTATATTATATATAGGTATATTATGTATAGGTATATTATGTATAGGTATATTATATATAGGTATATTATGTATAGGTATATTATGTATAGGTATATTATATATAGGTATATTATGTATAGGTATATTATATATAGGTATATTATATATAGGTATATTATGTATAGGTATATTATGTATAGGTATATTATATATAGGTATATTATGTATAGGTATATTATGTACGTATATTATATATAGGTATATTATGTATAGGTATATTATATATAGGTATATTATGTATTGGTATATATTATATATAGGTATATCTATAGAGAGAGGTATATTATATATAGGTATATTTAGAGAGAGATGTATATATATTTAAGGTATATTTCCGTGTACAGTGGAGAGAAGCAGGTAGAGAGGTACAGTATATTATATAAGGTATATTATATATAGGTATATCTACATCTGTAGTGGAGCGAAGCAGGTAGAGAGGTACAGTATATTATATAAGGTATATATAAAGAGAGAGGTATATTATATATAGGTATATTATATATATAGGTATATTATATATAGGTATATTGTATATAGGTATATTATATATAGGTACATTATATATAGGTATATTATATATAGGTATATTATATATAGGTACATTATATATAGGTACATCTATAGAGAGGTATATTATATATAGGTATATTATATATAGGTATATTATGTATAGGTATATTATATATAGGTACATCTATAGAGAGGTTTATTATATATAGGTATATTATATATAGGTATATCTATAGAGAGAGGTATATTATATATAGGTATATTATATATAGGTATATTATGTATAGGTATATTATATATAGGTATATTATATATAGGTATATTATATATAGGTATATCTATAGAGAGGTTTATTATATATAGGTATATTATATATAGGTATATTATGTATAGGTATATTATATATAGGTATATTATATATAGGTATATCTATAGAGAGGTTTATTATATATAGGTATATTATATATAGGTATATTATGTATAGGTATATTATATATAGGTATATTATATATAGGTATATTATAAATAGGTATATCTATAGAGAGGTATATTATATATAGGTATATTATATATAGGTATATTATGTATAGGTATATTATGTATAGGTATATTATATATAGGTATATCTATAGAGAGAGGTATATTATATATAGGTATATTATAAATAGGTATATCTATAGAGAGGTATATTATATATAGGTATATTATATATAGGTATCTCTATAGATAGAGGTATATTATATATAGGTATATCTATAGAGAGAGGTATATTATATATAGGTATATTTAGAGAGAGATGTATATATATTTAAGGTGTATTTCCGTGTACAGTGGAGAGAAGCAGGTAGAGAGGTACAGTATATTATATAAGGTATATTATATATAGGTATATCTACATCTGTTGTGGAGCGAAGCAGGTAGAGAGGTACAGTATATTATATAAGGTATATATAAAGAGAGAGGTACATTATATAAGGTATATTTAAGGTATATTTACGTGTATAGTGGAGAGAAGGAGGTAGATAGGTACAGTATATTATATAAGGTATATATAAAAAGAGAGGTACATTATATAATGTATATTTAAGGTATATTTACGTGTATAGTGGAGAGAAGTGTGTGATATCTGTGTTGTTGAGGATCCATCGGTACTGTAGAGGCCAGGAGCCTTCAGCCAGACAGGTCAGTACCAGCCTGTTACCCTCTAGATGGGTCTGGACCTGGCCCGGAGACACACGGAAATATGGAGCTACATCTAGAGGAGAAGAGGGGGAGGAGGGGAGACGGGAGGAGAGAAGAGGAGAGAATACAGATTTAATTCAACTTGAATTTAGAATCATTTATAATAATAATGTATAATCATTTATAATAAATTATAATCATTCATAAGTCAAAACATGGACATGAAACAGGTTATATGTACAGTGTCTTCAGAAAGCACCTTTTTCCACATTTTGTTGTGTTACACCCTAAAATAAAAATGTCTTCATTTAAAAATATATATATATATCTCACTCATCTACACACACATCTACTCGAAACGTTTCGACAACATCCGGTGAAACTGCGGAGCGCGAAATTCAAATGAAATTACTATAAATGTTTTACTTTTCATGAAATCACAAGTGCAATACATCAAAATAAAGCTTAACGTGTTTTAATCCAGCCGCCGTGTCAGATTGGAATAGAAGCTTTATGGCGAAAGCAAACCAAGGACAGCGTCATACAAATGCAAATCATTTTCAACCCGGGAGGTGCGACACGACAGTCAGAAATAACGATATAATTCATGCCTGTAGATCTTCGCTTAACGTGTTTTAATCCAGCCGTCGTGTCAGATTGGAAAAGAAGCTTTATGGCGAAAGCAAACCAAGGACAGCGTCATACAAATGCAAATCATTTTCAACCCGGGAGGTGCGACACGACAGTCAGAAATAACGATATAATTCATGCCTGTAGATCTTCTCCAAAATGTCCATTTATTTGGAGCGTTTGATTCTAAAAAAAAAACACTGGTTCCAACTCGTCCAGCATGACTACAAAATATCTAATACGATACCTGGAAATGCTGTCCGAACACTTCAAACAACTTTTCTAATCCAACTTTAGGTAATAAATAAGTAATGTTATACTCACAGATTATTTTAACAGTTTTAGAAAATTTGAAGTGTTTTATATCCAAATCTACCAATTATATGCATATCCTAGCTTCTGGGCCTGAGTAGCGGGCAGTTTACTTTGGGCTTTTCATCTGGACGTGAGAATACTGCCCCTATTCCAAACAGGTTAACACTAGAAGCGCTTGGCCTTTCAGCAAGTTCCCCCTAGAGAACGCTTGGCCTTTCAGCAAGTTCCCCTAGAGAACGCTTGGCCTTTCAGCAAGTTCCCCTAGAGAACGCTTGGCCTTTCAGCAAGTTCCCCTAGAGAACGCTTGGCCTTTCAGCAAGTTCCCCTAGAGAACGCTTGGCCTTTCAGCAAGTTCCCCCTAGAGAACGCTTGGCCTTTCAGCAAGTTCCCCCTAGAGAACGCTTGGCCTTTCAGCAAGTTCCCCCTAGAGAACGCTTGGCCTTTCAGCAAGTTCCCCCTAGAGAACGCTTGGCCTTTCAGCAAGTTCCCCCTAGAGAACGCTTGGCCTTTCAGCAAGTTCCCCTAGAGAACGCTTGGCCTTTCAGCAAGTTCCCCTAGAGAACGCTTGGCCTTTCAGCAAGTACCCCTAGAGAACGCTTGGCCTTTCAGCAAGTTCCCCCTAGAGAACGCTTGGCCTTTCAGCAAGTTCCCCCTAGAGAACGCTTGGCCTTTCAGCAAGTTCCCCCTAGAGAACGCTTGGCCTTTCAGCAAGTTCCCCCTAGAGAACGCTTGGCCTTTCAGCAAGTTCCCCCTAGAGAACGCTTGGCCTTTCAGCAAGTTCCCCTAGAGAACGCTTGGCCTTTCAGCAAGTTCCCCTAGAGAACGCTTGGCCTTTCAGCAAGTTCCCCTAGAGAACGCTTGGCCTTTCAGCAAGTTCCCCCTAGAGAACGCTTGGCCTTTCAGCAAGTTCCCCCTAGAGAACGCTTGGCCTTTCAGCAAGTTCCCCCTAGAGAACGCTTGGCCTTTCAGCAAGTTCCCCCTAGAGAACGTTGAGAACGTTGAGGTCCTCTTGGACATCAGATTCATATCATACCACAAGGTGCAGCAAACACAAGCATCAAAGCCTGATAGATAGTGTTGATAGTGCTGATAGATAGTGTTGATAGATAGTGTTGATAGATAGTGTTGATAGTGTTGATAGTGTTGATAGTGTTGATAGTGTTGATAGATAGTGCTGATAGATAGTGCTGATAGATAGTGTTGATAGATAGTGTTGATAGATAGTGTTGATAGATAGTGTTGATAGTGTTGATAGATAGTGCTGATAGATAGTGTTGATAGATAGTGTTGATAGATAGTGCTGATAGATAGTGTTGATATATAGTGTTGATATATAGTGTTGATAGATAGTGTTGATAGATAGTGTTGATAGATAGTGCTGATAGATAGTGTTGATAGTGTTGATATATAGTGTTGATATATAGTGCTGATAGATAATGTTGATAGATAGTGTTGATAGATAGTGTTGATAGATAATGTTGATAGATAGTGCTGATAGATAGTGTTGATAGATAGTGTTGATAGTGTTGATAGATAGTGTTGATAGTGTTGATAGATAGTGTTGATATATAGTGTGTTGATAGATAGTGTTGATAGATAGTGTTGATAGATAGTGTTGATAGATAGTGTTGATAGATAGTGTTGATAGATAGTGCTGATAGATAGTGCTGATAGATAGTGTTGATAGATAGTGCTGATAGATAGTGTTGATAGATAGTGTTGATAGATAGTGTTGATAGATAGTGTTGATAGATAGTGTTGATAGATAGTGCTGATAGATAGTGTTGATAGATAGTGTTGATAGTGTTGATAGATAATGTTGATAGATAGTGTTGATAGTGTTGATAGATAGTGTTGATAGTGTTGATAGATAGTGTTGATAGTGTTGATAGATAGTGTTGATAGTGTTGATAGATAGTGTTGATAGATAGTGTTGATAGATAGTGTTGATAGTGTTGATAGATAGTGTTGATAGATAGTGTTGATAGTGCTGATAGATAGTGTTGATAGATAGTGCTGATAGATAGTGTTGATAGATAGTGTTGATAGATAGTGCTGATAGATAGTGCTGATAGATAGTGTTGATAGTGTTGATAGATAATGTTGATAGATAGTGTTGATATATAGTGTTGATAGATAGTGCTGATAGATAATGTTGATAGATAGTGCTGATAGATAGTGTTGATAGATAGTGTTGATAGATAGTGTTGATAGATAGTGCTGATAGATAGTGTTGATAGATAGTGTTGATAGATAGTGCTGATAGATAGTGTTGATAGATAGTGTTGATAGATAGTGCTGATAGATAGTGTTGATAGATAGTGCTGATAGATAGTGTTGATAGATAGTGTTGATAGATAGTGTTGATAGATAGTGTTGATAGTGTTGATAGATAGTGCTGATAGATAGTGTTGATAGATAGTGTTGATAGATAGTGCTGATAGATAGTGTTGATATATAGTGTTGATATATAGTGTTGATAGATAGTGTTGATAGATAGTGTTGATAGATAGTGCTGATAGATAGTGTTGATAGTGTTGATATATAGTGTTGATATATAGTGCTGATAGATAATGTTGATAGATAGTGTTGATAGATAGTGTTGATAGATAATGTTGATAGATAGTGCTGATAGATAGTGTTGATAGATAGTGTTGATAGTGTTGATAGATAGTGTTGATAGTGTTGATAGATAGTGTTGATATATAGTGTGTTGATAGATAGTGTTGATAGATAGTGTTGATAGATAGTGTTGATAGATAGTGTTGATAGATAGTGTTGATAGATAGTGCTGATAGATAGTGCTGATAGATAGTGTTGATAGATAGTGCTGATAGATAGTGTTGATAGATAGTGTTGATAGATAGTGTTGATAGATAGTGTTGATAGATAGTGTTGATAGATAGTGCTGATAGATAGTGTTGATAGATAGTGTTGATAGTGTTGATAGATAATGTTGATAGATAGTGTTGATAGTGTTGATAGATAGTGTTGATAGTGTTGATAGATAGTGTTGATAGTGTTGATAGATAGTGTTGATAGTGTTGATAGATAGTGTTGATAGATAGTGTTGATAGATAGTGTTGATAGTGTTGATAGATAGTGTTGATAGATAGTGTTGATAGTGCTGATAGATAGTGTTGATAGATAGTGCTGATAGATAGTGTTGATAGATAGTGTTGATAGATAGTGCTGATAGATAGTGCTGATAGATAGTGTTGATAGTGTTGATAGATAATGTTGATAGATAGTGTTGATATATAGTGTTGATAGATAGTGCTGATAGATAATGTTGATAGATAGTGCTGATAGATAGTGTTGATAGATAGTGTTGATAGATAGTGTTGATAGATAGTGCTGATAGATAGTGTTGATAGATAGTGTTGATAGATAGTGCTGATAGATAGTGTTGATAGATAGTGTTGATAGATAGTGCTGATAGATAGTGTTGATAGATAGTGCTGATAGATAGTGCTGATAGATAGTGTTGATAGATAGTGCTGATAGATAGTGCTGATAGATAGTGCTGATAGATAGTGTTGATAGATAGTGCTGATAGATAGTGCTGATAGATAGTGTTGATAGATAGTGCTGATAGATAGTGTTGATAGTGTTGATAGTGCTGATAGATAGTGTTGATAGATAGTGCTGATAGTGTTGATAGATAGTGCTGATAGATAGTGCTGATAGATAGTGCTGATAGATAGTGCTGATAGATAGTGCTGATAGATAGTGTTGATAGATAGTGCTGATAGTGTTGATAGATAGTGCTGATAGATATTGTTGATAGATAGTGCTGATAGTGCTGATAGATAGTGCTGATAGATAGTGTTGATAGATAGTGTTGATAGATAGTGTTGATAGATAGTGTTGATAGATATTGTTGATAGATAGTGTTGATAGATAGTGTTGATTGATAGTGTTGATAGATAGTGTTGATAGATAGTGTTGATAGATAGTGTTGATAGATAGTGTTGATAGATAGTGCTGATAGATAGTGTTGATAGATAGTGCTGATAGATAGTGTTGATAGATAGTGTTGATAGATAGTGTTGATAGATAGTGTTGATAGATAGTGTTGATAGATAGTGCTGATAGATAGTGTTGATAGATAGTGTTGATAGATAGTGCTGATAGATAGTGTTGATAGATAGTGTTGATAGATAGTGCTGATAGATAGTGTTGATAGATAGTGTTGATAGATAGTGTTGATAGATAGTGTTGATAGATAGTGCTGATAGATAGTGCTGATAGATAGTGTTGATAGATAGTGCTGATAGATAGTGTTGATAGATAGTGTTGATAGTGTTGATAGATAGTGTTGATAGATAGTGTTGATAGATAGTGCTGATAGATAGTGTTGATAGATAGTGTTGATATATAGTGTTGATAGATAGTGCTGATAGATAATGTTGATAGATAGTGCTGATAGATAGTGTTGATAGATAGTGTTGATAGATAGTGTTGATAGATAGTGCTGATAGATAGTGTTGATAGATAGTGTTGATAGATAGTGCTGATAGATAGTGTTGATAGATAGTGTTGATAGATAGTGCTGATAGATAGTGTTGATAGATAGTGCTGATAGATAGTGCTGATAGATAGTGTTGATAGATAGTGCTGATAGATAGTGTTGATAGATAGTGCTGATAGATAGTGCTGATAGATAGTGTTGATAGATAGTGCTGATAGATAGTGTTGATAGTGTTGATAGTGCTAATAGATAGTGTTGATAGATAGTGCTGATAGTGTTGATAGATAGTGCTGATAGATAGTGCTGATAGATAGTGCTGATAGATAGTGCTGATAGATAGTGCTGATAGATAGTGTTGATAGATAGTGCTGATAGTGTTGATAGATAGTGCTGATAGATAGTGTTGATAGATAGTGCTGATAGTGCTGATAGATAGTGCTGATAGATAGTGCTGATAGATAGTGTTGATAGATAGTGTTGATAGATAGTGTTGATAGATATTGTTGATAGATAGTGTTGATAGATAGTGTTGATTGATAGTGTTGATAGATAGTGTTGATAGATAGTGTTGATAGATAGTGTTGATAGATAGTGTTGATAGATAGTGCTGATAGATAGTGTTGATAGATAGTGCTGATAGATAGTGTTGATAGATAGTGTTGATAGATAGTGTTGATAGATAGTGTTGATAGATAGTGTTGATAGATAGTGTTGATAGATAGTGTTGATAGATAGTGTTGATAGATTGTGTTGATAGATAGTGTTGATAGATAGTGTTGATAGATAGTGCTGATAGATAGTGTTGATAGATAGTGCTGATAGATAGTGTTGATAGATAGTGTTGATAGATAGTGCTGATAGATAGTGTTGATAGTGTTGATAGATAGTGTTGATAGATAGTGTTGATAGATAGTGCTGATAGATAGTGTTGATAGATAATGTTGATAGATAGTGTTGATAGTGTTGATAGATAGTGTTGATAGATAGTGCTGATAGATAGTGTTGATAGATAGTGTTGATAGTGTTGATAGATAGTGTTGATAGATAGTGTTGATAGATAGTGCTGATAGATAGTGTTGATAGATAATGTTGATAGATAGTGTTGATTGATAGTGTTGATAGTGTTGATAGTGTTGATAGATAGTGTTGATAGATAGTGTTGATAGATAGTGTTGATAGATAGTGTTGATAGTGTTGATAGATAGTGTTGATAGATAGTGTTGATAGATAGTGTTGATAGATAGTGTTGATAGATAGTGCTGATAGATAGTGCTGATAGATAGTGTTGATAGATAGTGCTGATAGATAGTGCTGATAGATAGTGTTGATAGTGTTGATAGATAGTGTTGATAGATAGTGTTGATAGATAGTGTTGATAGATAGTGTTGATAGTGTTGATAGTGTTGATAGATAGTGCTGATAGATAGTGTTGATAGATAGTGTTGATAGTGTTGATAGATAGTGTTGATAGATAGTGTTGATAGATAGTGTTGATAGATAGTGTTGATAGATAGTGTTGAGAGATAGTGCTGATAGATAGTGTTGATAGATAGTGTTGATAGTGTTGATAGATAGTGCTGATAGATAGTGTTGATAGATAGTGCTGATAGATAGTATTGATAGTGTTGATAGATAGTGTTGATAGATAGTGTTGATAGATAGTGTTGATAGATAGTGTTGATAGATAGTGTTGATAGATATTGTTGATAGATAGTGTTGATAGTGTTGATAGATAGTGTTGATAGTGTTGATAGTGTTGATAGATAGTGTTGATAGTGTTGATGGATAGTGTTGATAGATAGTGTTGATAGATAGTGTTGATAGATAGTGCTGATAGATAGTGTTGATAGATAGTGCTGATAGATAGTGCTGATAGATAGTGTTGATAGTGTTGATAGATAGTGTTGATAGATAGTGTTGATAGTGTTGATAGATAGTGTTGATAGATAGTGTTGATAGATAGTGTTGATAGATAGTGTTGATAGTGTTGATAGATAGTGTTGATAGTGTTGATAGATAGTGTTGATAGTGTTGATAGATAGTGTTGATAGATAGTGTTGATAGTGTTGATAGATAGTGTTGATAGATAGTGTTGATAGATAGTGTTGATAGTGTTGATAGATAGTGTTGATAGATAGTGTTGATAGATAGTGCTGATAGATAGTGCTGATAGATAGTGCTGATAGATAGTGCTGATAGATAGTGTTGATAGATAGTGTTGATAGATAGTGCTGATAGATAGTGTTGATAGATAGTGTTGATAGTGTTGATAGTGTTGATAGATAGTGTTGATAGTGTTGATAGATAGCTTTGCTAAAGTTTGGGTCAGTCACAGTGGTGTCACGCCCTGGTCGAAGTATTTTGTGTTTATCTTCATGTTTGGGTCAGACCAGGGTGTGGCATGGGGTTTTTGTATTGTGGTGTGTTTTGTCTTGGGGTTTTGGTATGTATTGGGATTGTAGCTAGTGGGGTGATCGAGCAAAGTCTATGGCTGTCTGGAGTGGTTCTCAATCAGAGGCAGGTGATTCTCGTTGTCTCTGATTGGGAACCATATTTAGGCAGCCATATTCTTTGGTTGTATTGTGGGTGATTGTCCTTAGTGTCCTTGTTCCTGTCTGTGTTAGTTTTCACTAGTATAGGCTGTTTCGGTTTTCGTTACGTTCTTTGTTTTGTAGTGTTTGTGTTTTAGATTCATGTTACGTTTTTGTTCATTAAACATGGATCGCAATCTACACGCTGCAGTTTGGTCCGACTCTCCTTCACCACACCTAGAAAACCGTTACAGAATCACCCACCCTAAACGGACCAAGCAGCGTGTCAACAGGCAGGAGCAGCCCAAAGAGGAGATGCGCGATAAGGATTTCTGGACATTGGAGGAAATCCTCGACGGGAGAGGACCCTGGGCTAAACCAGGGGAGTGTAGCCGCCCAAAGGTGCAGCAGGAGAAGAGGAAACAGGAGCAGCCCAAAGAGGAGGAAGAACTGGACGGTAAAGGACCCTGGGCTCAGCCTGGAGAATATCGCCGCCCCAAGGAAGAACTGGACGGTAAAGGACCCTGGGCTCAGCCTGAGAATATCGCCGCCCCAAGGAAGAACTGGACGGTAAAGGACCCTGGGCTCAGCCTGGAGAATATCGCCGCCCCAAGGAAGAACTGGACGGTAAAGGACCCTGGGCTCAGCCTGGAGAATATCGCCGCCCCAAGGAAGAACTGGACGGTAAAGGACCCTGGGCTCAGCCTGGAGAATATCGCCGCCCCAAGGAAGAACTGGACGGTAAAGGACCCTGGGCTCAGCCTGGAGAATATCGCCGCCCCAAGGAAGAACTGGACGGTAAAGGACCCTGGGCTCAGCCTGGAGAATATCGCCGCCCCAAGGAAGAACTGGACGGTAAAGGACCCTGGGCTCAGCCTGGAGAATATCGCCGCCCCAAGGAAGAACTGGAGGCGGTGAGAGCGGAGAGGCGCCGGTATGAGGAGGCAGCACGGCGACTCGGAAGGAAGCCTGAGAGTCAGCCCCAAAAATTTGTTGGGGGGAGAATCAGGGAGAGTGTGGCAGAGTCAGGAGTCAGACCCGAGCCAACTCTCCCTGTTTATCGTGAGGAACCAAGGAGGAGACCAGAGCCGGTGTTGGAGGTGAGCGAAGCAGAGACTGTGAAGGAGTTAATGGGGAAATTGGAGGAGAGAGAAATGAGGGAGTTGCTGTGTTCGTGCTTTTTGCATGGAATTCGCCCGACGGAACGTGTCAGGGATTTGATGGCACCTGGTTCAGCGCTCCATACTCGTCCTGAGGTGCGTGTTAGTCGGCTGGTGAAGTTGGTGCCAGCCTCACGCATCAGGCCTCCTGTGCACATCCCTAGCCTTGCACGTCCTGTGCCAGCACTGCTCTCAAGATCTCCAGTACGCCTTCACGGTCGAGTCCATCCTATGCCACCTCCACACCCCAGTCCTCCGGTAGCAGCTCCCCGCACCAGGCTTCCCGTGCGTGTCCTCGGTTCAGTTCCACCAGTGCCAGCACCACGCATCAGGCCTACAGTGCGCCACGCCTCTCCAGCGCTGTCGGAGTCTCCCGCCTGTCTAGCGCTATAATAGCCTTCCTCCTCTCCGGCGCTGCCGGAGTCTCCCACCTGTTCAGCGCAGCCAGAGCCTTTCTCCTCTACAGCGCTACCGGAGTCTCCCGCATGTTCAGCGCAGCTAAAGCCTTCTTCCTCTACAGCGCTGCTGGAGTCTCCTGTCTGTTCAGCGCAGTGAGCGCTGTCAGCCTGCATGGAGCAGCCAGAGATGTCAGTCTGCAAGGAGCTGTCTGTCTGCAAGGAGCTGCCAGTCTGCAAGGAGCTGCCAGTCTGTAAGGAGCTGTCAGTCTGCAAGGAGCACTTCAGTCTGCAAGGAGCTGCCAGTCTGCAAAGAGCTGTCAGTCTGCAAGGAGGTGTTAGTCTGTAAGGAGCTGTCAGTCTGTAAGAAGCCGCCAGAGCTGTCAGCCCACATGGAGCAGCCAGAGATGTCAGTCTGCATGGAGCAGCCAGAGATGTCAGTCTGCATGGAGCAGCCAGAGCTGTCAGTCTGCATGACGCAGCCAGAGCTGTCAGTCTGCAAGGAGCTGTCAGTCTGCATGAAGCAGCCAGAGCTGTCAGTCTGCAAGGAGCTGTCAGTCTGCAAGGAGCTGTCAGTCTGCAAGGAGCTGTCAGTCTGCATGAAGCAGCCAGAGCTGTCAGTCTGCAAGGAGCTGTCAGTCTGCAAGGAGCTGCCAGTCTGTAAGAAGCCGCCAGAGCTGTCAGCCCACATGGAGCAGCCAGAGCCGCCAGTCAGCGTGGAGCAGCCAGAGTCGACAGTCAGCATGGAGCAGCCAGATCTTTCAGTCTGCCCAGCGCCACCAGTGCCGCCAGTCTGCCCAGCGCCGCCAGTCTGCCAGGATCTACCAGTCAGCCAGGATCCGCCAGTCAGCCAGGATCTGCCAGATCCACTAGTCAGCCAGGATCTGCCAGTCAGCCAGGATCTGCCAGTCAGCCAGGATCTGCCAGTCAGCCAGGATCTGCCAGTCAGCCAGGATCTGCCAGTCAGTCAGGATCTGCCAGTCAGCCAGGATCCGCCAGTCAGCCAGGATCTGCCAGTCAGCCAGGATCTGCCAGTCAGCCAGGATCTGGTAGATCCATCAACCTGCCTGAGCTTTCTCTCACTCCTGAGCTTCCTCTCACTCCTGAGCTTCCTCTCACTCCTGAGCTTCCTCTCACTCCTGAGCTTTCTCTCACTCCTGAGCTTCCTCTCACTCCTGAGCTTTCTCTCACTCCTGAGCTTCCTCTCACTCCTGAGCTTCCTCTCACTCCTGTGCTTCCTCTCACTCCTGAGCTTCCTCTCACTCCTGAGCTTCCTCTCACTCCTGAGCTTCCTCTCACTCCCAAGCTTTCTCTCACTCCCGAGCTTTCTCTCACTCCCGAGCTTTCTCTCACTCACGAGCTTTCTCTCACTCCCGAGCTTTCTCTCACTCCCGAGCTTTCTCTCACTCCCGAGCTTTCTCTCACTCCCGAGCTTTCTCTCACTCACGAGCTTTCTCTCACTCCCGAGCTTTCCCTCAGTCCCGAGCTGCCTCAGTCCCGAGCTGCCCTTCAGTCCCGATATGCTCCTCAGTCCAGTGGGGTTCTGGGTGAGGACTACTAGGCCGTGGTCGGCGGCGAGGGTGGTCTATCCAGGGACACGAGGAGAGGGGACTAAGACATTGACTGAGTGGGGTCCACGTCCCGCGCCGGAGCCGCCACCATGGACAGACGTCCACCCGGACTCTCCCTGTTGGATTCCGCACCTTAGGGGGGGGGGGATTGTAGCTAGTGGGGTGATCTAGCAAAGTCTATGGCTGTCTGGAGTGGTTCTCAATCAGAGGCATGTGTTTATCGTTGTCTCTGATTGGGAACCATATTTAGGCAGCCATATTCTTTGGTTGTTTTGTGGGTGATTGTCCTTAGTGTCCTTGTTCCTGTCTGTGTTAGTTTTCACTAGTATAGGCTGTTTCGGTTGTCTTTACGTTCTTTGTTTTGTAGTGTTTGTTTTAGATTCGTGTTAAGTTTTTGTTCATTAAACATGGATCGCAATCTACACGCTGCAGTTTGGTCCGACTCTCCTTCACCACACCTAGAAAACCGTTACAAGTGGTCAGGTATTCTGCTTTGTCTCTCTGTTTAGGGCCAAATAGCATTCGAGTTTGCTCTGTTTTCTTGTTAATTCTTTCCAATGTGTCAAGTAATTATCTTTTTGTGTTCTCATGATTTGGTTGTTTGATCTAATTGTGCTGCCTGTGAACAGAGCCCCGGGAAAAGAGCTCTATCTGCCCATCTCTCTCTCCCCTCTCTCTCTCTATCTCTCTCTCTCTATCTGTCCATCTCTCTCTCTCCCTCTCTGTGACCTGAATTCTCTATTTTTATTCTCTCTCTCTCTCTCTCTCTCTCTGTCTCTCTCTCTATTTCACTCTCTCTCTCTCTGTCTCTCTCTCTATTTCACTCTCTCTCTCTCTCTATTTCTCTCTCTCTCTCTCTGTCTCTCTCTCTCTCTCTCTCTCTGTCTCTCTGTCTTTCTCTCTCTGTCACTCTCTCTCTCTCTCTCTCTCTCTCTCTCTCTCTCTCTCTCTCTCTCTCTCTCTCCCCTCTCTCTATTTAACTCCCCCTCTCTCTCTCTTTGTCTCTCTCTCTTTGTCTCTCTCTCTCTTTGTCTCTCTCTCTCTCTCTCTCGCTCTCTCTCTCTCTCTCTCTCTCTCTCTCTCTCTCTCTCTCTCTCTCTCTGTCCATCTCTCTCTCTCTCTCTCTCTCTCTCTCTCTCTCTCTCTCTCTCTCTCTCTCTCTCTCTCTCTCTCTCTCTCTCTCTCTCTCTCTCTTGTCTCTCTCTCTCCCCTCTCTCTATTTAACTCCCCCTCTCTCTCTCTCTCTCTCTCTCTCTCTTTGTCTCTCTCTCCCTCTCTCTCTCTCTCTCTCTCTCTCTCTCTCTCTCTCTCTCTCTCTCTCTCTCTCTCTCTGTCCATCTCTCTCTCTCTCTCTCTCTCTCTCTCTCTCTCTCTCTCTCTCTCTCTCTCTCTCTCTCTCTCTCTCTCTTTGTCTCTCTCTCTCCCTCTCTCTCTCTATCTGTCCATCTCTCTCTCTCCCTCTCTCTCTATCTGCCCATCTCTCTCTCTCTCTCTCTCTCTCTCTCTCTCTCTCTCTCTCTCTCTCTGTCCATCTCTCTCATGTCAAGGCCGTGGTTGAAGGAAGAGAGAGGAGAGAGATCATCCTCCAACAGTGACAGGACACACAGAGCTTCTCCCCCAGGCCGGTCTCAGAGAGCTGCTTAGGCAGATTCAAGAGGAGGAATTCCATTTGCACGATAGAGAGAGTGAAGAGACGGGTGGTAGAGTAGAGAAGAGCTGAGGGTTCAGGCTGATTTCATTTCCTCTCTCTCTCTCTCACTCCCTCTCTATAGTTCTCTATAGTTCTCCCTCTCTCTCTCTCTCTCTCCCTCTCTATAGTTCTCTATAGTTCTCCCTCTCTCTCTCTCTCTCCCTCTCTATAGTTCTCTATAGTTCTCCCTCTCTCTCTCTCTCTCTCTCTCTCTCTCTCTCTCTCCCTCTCTATAGTTCTCTATAGTTCTCCCTCTCTCTATCTCTCCCTCTCTATAGTTCTCCCTCTCTCTCTCTCTCTCTCCCTCTCAATAGTTCTCCCTCTCTCTCTCTCTCTCTCCCTCTCTATAGTTCTCCCTCTCTCTCTCTATCTCTCCCTCTCTATAGTTCTCCCTCTCTCTCTCTCTCTCCCTCTCTATAGTTCTCCCTCTCTCTCTCTATCTCTCCCTCTCTATAGTTCTCCCTCTCTCTCTCTCTCTCTCCCTCTCTATAGTTCTCCCTCTCTCTCTCTCTCTCCCTCTCTATAGTTCTCTCTCTCTCTATCTCTCCCTCTCTATAGTTCTCTCTCTCTCTATCTCTCCCTCTCTATAGTTCTCTCTCTCTCTATCTCTCCCTCTCTATAGTTCTCTCTCTCTCTATCTCTCCCTCTCTATAGTTCTCCCTCTCTCTCTCTATCTCTCCCTCTCTATAGTTCTCCCTCCCTCTCTCTATCTCTCCCTCTCTATAGTTCTCCCTCCCTCTCTCTATCTCTCCCTCTCTATAGTTCTCCCTCTCTCTCTCTCTCTATCTCTCCCTCTCTATAGTTCTCCCTCTCTCTCTCTATCTCTCCCTCTCTATAGTTCTCCCTCCCTCTCTCTATCTCTCCCTCTCTATAGTTCTTCTCTCTCTATCTCTCCCTCTCTATAGTTCTCCTCTCTCTCTCTATCTCTCCTCTCTATAGTTCTCCCTCTCTCTCTCTCTCTCTCCCTCTCAATAGTTCTCCCTCTCTCTCTCTCTCTCTCTCCCTCTCTATAGTTCTCCCTCTCTCTCTCTATCTCTCCCTCTCTATAGTTCTCCTCTCTCTCTCTCTCTCTCTCCCTCTCTATAGTTTCTCTCTCTCTCTCTCTCCCTCTCTATAGTTCTCTCTCTCTCTATCTCTCCTCTCTATAGTTCTCTCTCTCTATCTCTCCCTCTCTATCTCCCTCTCTATCTCTCCCTCTCTATAGTTCTCTCTCTCTATCTCTCCCTCTCTATAGTTCTCCCTCTCTCTCTATCTCTCCCTCTCTATAGTTCTCCCTCTCTCTCTATCTCTCCCTCTCTATAGTTCTCCCTCCCTCTCTATCTCTCCCTCTCTATAGTTCTCCTCTCTCTCTCTATCTCTCCTCTCCCTCTCTATAGTTCTCCCTCTCTCTCTCTATCTCTCCCTCTCTATAGTTCTCCCTCCCTCTCTCTATCTCTCCCTCTCTATAGTTCTCTCTCTCTCTATCTCTCCCTCTCTATAGTTCTCTATCTCTCTCTCTCTATCTCTCCCTCTCTATAGTTCTCCCTCTCTCTCTCTATCTCTCCCTCTCTATAGTTCTCCCCTCTCTCTCTATCTCTCCCTCTCTATAGTTCTCTCTCTCTATCTCTCCCTCTCTATAGTTCTCCCTCTCTCTCTCTATCTCTCCCTCTCTATAGTTCTCCCTCTCTCTCTCTATCTCTCCCTCTCTATAGTTCTCCCTCTCTCTCTCTATCTCTCCCTCTCTATAGTTCTCCCCCTCTCTCTCTATCTCTCCCTCTCTATAGTTCTCCCTCTCTCTATCTATCTCTCCCTCTATAGTTCTCCCTCTCTCTATCTCTCCCTCTCTATAGTTCTCCCTCTCTCTCTCTATCTCTCCCTCTCTATAGTTCTCCCTCCCTCTCTCTCTCTATCTCTCCCTCTCTATAGTTCTCTCTCTATCTCTCCCTCTCTATAGTTCTCCCTCTCTCTATCTCTCCTCTCTATAGTTCTCCTCTCTCTCTATCTCTCCCTCTCTATAGTTCTCCCTCTCTCTCTCTATCTCTCCCTCTCTATAGTTCTCCCTCTCTCTCTCTATCTCTCCCTCTCTGTAGTTCTCCCTCTCTCTCTATCTCTCCCTCTCTATAGTTCTCCCTCTCTCTCTCTATCTCTCCCTCTCTATAGTTCTCCCTCTCTCTCTATCTCTCCCTCTCTATAGTTCTCCCTCTCTCTCTATCTCTCCCTCTCTATAGTTCTCCTCTCTCTCTCTATCTCTCCTCTCTATAGTTCTCCTCTCTCTCTCTATCTCTCCCTCTCTATAGTTCTCCCTCTCTCTCTCTATCTCTCCCTCTCTATAGTTCTCCCCTCTCTCTCTCTCTCTCTCCCTCTCTATAGTTCTCCTCTCTCTCTCTATCTCTCCCTCTCTATAGTTCTCCTCTCTCTCTCTATCTCTCCCTCTCTATAGTTCTCCCTCTCTCTATCTCTCTCTCTATAGTTCTCCCTCTCTCTATCTCTCCCTCTCTATAGTTCTCCCTCTCTCTCTCTATCTCTCCCTCTCTATAGTTCTCCCTCTCTCTCTCTATCTCTCCCTCTCTATAGTTCTCCCTCTCTCTCTCTATCTCTCCCTCTCTATAGTTCTCCCTCTCTCTCTCTATCTCTCCCTCTCTATAGTTCTCCCTCTCTCTCTCTATCTCTCCCTCTCTATAGTTCTCCCTCTCTCTCTCTATCTCTCCCTCTCTATAGTTCTCCCTCTCTCTCTCTATCTCTCCCTCTCTATAGTTCTCCCTCTCTCTCTATCTCTCCCTCTCTATAGTTCTCCCTCTCTCTCTCTATCTCTCCCTCTCTATAGTTCTCCCTCTCTCTCTATCTCTCTCTCTATCTCTCTCCTCTCTATCTCTTCTCTCTCTATAGTTCTCCCTCTCTCTCTCTATCTCTCCCTCTCTATAGTTCTCCCTCTATCTCTCCCTCTCTCTCTCTATCTCTCCCTCTCTATAGTTCTCTCTCTCTCTATCTCTCCCTCTCTATAGTTCTCCCTCTCTCTCTCTATCTCTCCCTCTCTATAGTTCTCCCTCTCTCTCTATCTCTCCCTCTCTATAGTTCTCCCTCTCTCTCTCTATCTCTCCCTCTCTATAGTTCTCCCTCTCTCTATCTCTCCCTCTCTATAGTTCTCCCTCTCTCTCTATCTCTCCCTCTCTATAGTTCTCCCTCTCTCTCTATCTCTCCCTCTATAGTTCTCCCTCTCTCTCTCTATCTCTCCCTCTCTATAGTTCTCCCCTCTCTCTATCTCTCCCTCTCTATAGTTCTCCCTCTCTCTCTCTATCTCTCCCCTCTCTCTCTCTATCTCTCCCTCTCTATAGTTCTCTCTCTCTCTATCTCTCCCTCTCTATAGTTCTCCCTCTCTCTCTCTGTCTCTCCCTCTCTATAGTTCTCCCTCTCTCTCTCTATCTCTCCCTCTCTCTCTCTATCTCTCCCTCTCTATAGTTCTCTCTCTCTCTATCTCTCCCTCTCTATAGTTCTCCCTCTCTCTCTCTATCTCTCCCTCTCTATAGTTCTCCCTCTCTCTCTCTATCTCTCCCTCTCTATAGTTCTCCCTCTCTCTCTATCTCTCCCTCTCTATAGTTCTCCCTCTCTCTCTCTCTATCTCTCCCTCTCTATAGTTCTCCCTCTCTCTCTCTATCTCTCCCTCTCTATAGTTCTCCCTCTCTCTCTCTATCTCTCCCTCTCTATAGTTCTCCCTCTCTCTCTCTATCTCTCCCTCTCTCTCTCTATCTCTCCCTCTCTATAGTTCTCTCTCTCTCTATCTCTCCCTCTCTATAGTTCTCCCTCTCTCTCTCTGTCTCTCCCTCTCTATAGTTCTCCCTCTCTCTCTCTCTCTCTCTCTCTCTATCTCTCCTTCTCTATAGTTCTCCCTCTCTCTCTCTCTCCCGCTCTCCCTCTCTCTATCTCTCCCTCTCTCTAGTTCTCCCTCTCTCTCTCTCCCGCTCTCTCTACCTCTCTATCTCTTTCTTCATCTCTCTCTCTCTCTTTCTCTCTCTCTCCCGCTCTCTATGTCTCTCTCTCTAGTTCTCCCCCTCTCTCTCCCTATGTCCTTTTACCACACTCAGAAGTTCAACCCAAACTTATAGCAGACAGAATGTGAGTGTGACACTAGACTGAGAGTGTGATTTACTCGCTCCCCCCGAGGTTGTGTGTGTGTGTGTGTAGGGGAGATCAGAGTTCAACAGCTCCTGAACAGCTCCTGAAAAATCACTCTATCTTGGTTGAGCTGTGAGAGGTTCTGACAAGGCAGCCTTTCATATGAATCCTGATACACACACACACACACACACACACACACACACACACACACACACACACACACACACACACACACACACACACACACACACACACACACACACACACACACACACACACACACACACACACACACACACACACACACACACACACACACACACACATCCTTTCCCCGCCCCCCCCCACACCCCCTGTCTGTCTGTCCGTCCGTCTAATTTAAAAACACGTAAACACAAGGCCCCCAACGTGACTCACATTTTTCTGTTGAGAAATGTTTCTACAAAGCAATGGCCTGATAGAAAGAGAGAATTCAGGTCACACACACACACACACACACACACACACACACACACACACACACACACACACACACACACACACACACACACACACACACACACACACACACACACACACACACACACACACACACACACACACACACACACACACACACACACACACACACACACACACACACACACACACACACACATTGTGATACTCTCAGAACACACTCTTGCCTGCTTTTGTATTTAAAAGTGACACTTCATCAAACATTTAAACACAGCTGTCTCCCACCTCCTGTATCTCTCTGCACCAATCAGAGCTCCTGTTGGGTTTGATTGACAGCTGTCAGAGGGAATTGTCAGATGACTGATGCTATCTGTCATTCTAATTGTCAGGTGGAAAATTACTTGTCCCTCCTCTCATTATAAACACACAAAGGCTCGGTAAGAAATGAGGACAGTGATCAGTAGGACACATCCCCTTAGGAACACAATCACATTCTACTGTCCCCCTCTCCTCCTCCTTCTCTCCCTCTCCTCTCTTCCCCCTCCTCTCTCCCTTTCCCCTCTTCCCCCTCTCCTCCTCCTCTCTCCCTCTCCCCTCTTCCCCCTCTTCCCTCCTCTCTACCTCTTCCCCTCTCCTCCATCTCTCTCCCTCTCCCTCCTCTCCCCCTCCTCCTCCTCTCTCCTCTCCCCACTTCCCCCTCCTCCTCCTCCTCCTCCATCTCTCCCTCCCCTCTTCCCCCTCCCCTCCTCTCTCCCTCTCCCCTCTTCCCCTCTTCCCTCTTCCCCCTCTCCTCCATCTCTCTCCCTCTCCTCCTCTCTCCCTCTCCCCTCTTCCCTCCTCCTCTCTCCCTCTCCCTCTTCCCCCTCTTCCCTCCTCTCTCCCTCTCCCCTCTTCCCCCTCTCCTCCATCTCTCTCCCTCTCCTCCTCTCTCCCCCTCCTCCTCCTCTCTCTCCCTCTCCCTCTTCCCCCTCCTCCTCCTCCTCCTCCATCTTTCTCCCTCTCCCTCTTCCCCCTCACCTCCATCTCTCTCACTCTCCTCCCCTCCTCCTCTTCCCCCTCTCCTCCTCCCTCTCTCCCTCTCCCCTCTTCCCCCTCACCTCCATCTCTCTCCCTCTCCTCCTCTCTCCCCCTCCTCCTCTTCCCCCTCTCCTCCTCCCTCTCTCCCTCTCCCTCTTCCCCCTCTCCTCCATCTCTTTCCCTCTCCTCCTCTCTCCCCCTCCTCCTCCTCTCTCCCTCTCCCCTCTTCCCCCTCTCCTCCATCTCTTTCCCTTTCCTCCTCTCTCCTCCTCCTCCTCCCTCTCTCCTTCTCCCCTCTTCCCCCTCTTCCCTTCTCATCTACATTCTCTCCCCTCTTCTCTGTATGTCTCTCTCTTTATCTTTCTCAATGTCCTAATTGGTGGACTACTTTTGACTGTGATCCACAGACCAGCCATTCCTCTGTCCACACCACTGACCACAGGACAGACTGATGGAGAGATGGAGGGAGAGGGGGAGATAGACGGCTTGCCTGGAGTTAATATGAGGGAGAGAAGAAAGAGAGAGAGAAAAGAGGAGAGGACAGAGGTTTACAGTCTGACATACAGAATCACAGTCCACCATTCACACACAAACCATCTGACAGACACTTCAAATACACTCTAAGATCTGTGGTGGTCTAGCAATCTCAGCCTGCCCCCCCCCCTCCACCACACACACACACATTATACACACACACACACACAGTGATGATGAGGACTCTGTCAAGAGGTAATGGAACTCCAACTGAAATACTCTCCTTCCCTTTCTCTTTCATTTATCTACTACCCTCTCTCTCTCCTCTCTCTGTCTCTGTCTCTCTCCTCTCTCTGTCTCTCTCCTCTCTCTGTCTCTCTCCTCTCTCTGTCTCTCTCCCTCTTTCTGTCTCTGTCTCTCTCCTCTCTCTGTCTCTCTCTCCTCTCTCCTCTCTCTGTCTCTCTCTCCTCTCTCTCTCTCTCCCTCTCTGTCTCTCTCCTCTCTCTGTCTCTCTCCCTCTGTCTCTCTCTCTCTCTGTCTCTCTCTGTCTCTCTCCTCTGTCTGTCTCTCTCCTCTCTGTTTTCTCTCCTCCTCTCTCTGTCTCTTTCCTCTCTCTGTCTCTCTCCCTCTCTCTGTCTCTCTCTCTGTCTCTGTCTCTCTCTCTCTCCTCTCTCTCTCTCTCTCTGTCCTCTCTCTCTGTCTCTGTCTCTCTCCTCTCTCTGTCTCTCTCTTTCTGTCTCTGTCTCTCTCCTCTCTCTGTCTCTCTCCTCTCTCTGTCTCTCTCCTCTCTCTGTCTCTCTCCTCTCTCTGTCTCTCTCTCTCTCTGTCTCTCTCTCTCTCTCTCTCTCTCTCTCTCTGTCTCTCCTCTCTGTCTCTCCCCTCTCTGTCTCTCTCC